>NW_026623506.1:949514-976687 GCF_030028575.1 Malurus melanocephalus
TCATTTGTAAATTTCTGCTGTGTCACCCACTCTGGTCTCTCTGGCAGCTGAACCTCCTGGTTATATCACAGCAATAGTGGGACAGCACGTTCTCAAGGGGAAGAAAATAAGACAAAGGCTGTCTTTAAGCTTAGCACACCCTGAAGAGAAGCTCAAACTCTGGGTGAGATGTTCACCTGTTGATCATACTGGGATTTCAGCCCACTGAAGTTTTTCTGGAAGGATGTGAAAATTCCCCAGGAGGAATTTGATATGAAAAAGTTTTGAATTTTATATGATAAGTAATTCTTCAGTGTTGGGTTTTCTACCCAGATGAGAGTGAGKTGTCTCTCCAAAGCTGTATCCCAAGCTGGAGATGATTTCTGACTTTGGTTTGTGTGAATGCTGAGCCAGAAACTCTTTGTGTGTGGCATKCAGAGGGAGCAAGGATATCAATAAATGGGTGATTTGAAGAAAACCAGACAGGGAAAATATGTACATGAGGATACATGTAACTCTATTTATTATGCACAGTCTGCAGTATGCCACATGGAAACAGGATGTGTAAATATCACACTGATCCTCACAGTTTTGCTTAAGAGGACATCAGAGCCATCCAGCCAAAATGAGACCTCTGTTACCACCAGTGAGGTTGAGATGAAGAATCCTTAACTGGTTGCAATGGGTTAGGCAGAAGCTGAAAAGGAGGGCTGAAGTGTTTCCCGTAATGTTAAGATGTATGGAAAATGTAAGAACCATAGCACAAAAAGGGAGAGCTGTGGGGAAAAAAAAAAAAGATGGGACATATCCAGATCAGGTCTTTGCACCTTTGTGTTCATGCCTTTGGGGTTAGCTCATGCCTGTGGAGATGATGGCACAGATGTTTCACTTTTATTTGTTTCAGGAAAGGTGTGACTGTGCTTAGGACAGAGCCAAACAACAGACAAGATACATCCAAAATGAGCACCCAGTGAGCAGAATGGGCTGGAAATGAACTGATCACAAAGGGGCCCCACAAAGTTCCACCAGAGTCCTGGATTGCAGGGATTTGCTGTCCTTTCCCTGCACAGCACAGGGCCATCACCAAAGCACCACACTGCCTGCCTTGCTCACCAGGACTCAGCCTGACAGCTCTGCAGATTTCTTTCAGAATTGTTTTCCCCAGTTTGGCACTTCTCAGGGTTCTACGTGAACTGGGCAAAACCATAATGTTCCAGGATACCAAAGATGTGCCTGTGGGGAGAGGAGGTGGATCTCCTTCCTCCTCTCCAATTTCTGCACAAAAGGGATGGAATGTCAGAGGGGCAGGGAGAGTGACCCCTCTGAACAGCTAATGCCACCACAAATACATGACCTGCCCTCCTTGGGACAGGCCAGACTGCTCCAGATTTTCCTTTTGAGATGTTTTCCTTCTCTAGAACACAAAACAACAAAGGGAGACAATGCTTTGCCACATTCCAAATATGGCAAATTACCTATTTGAGTTCAGGAAATTGGATCAAAAGGTGAACACAGCTGAGCTCTTTACGCTGCTGCTTTGGCACCATAAAGGACCTGGAACCACAGCCTCCAAGTGTTTGGTGTGGGGCAGGGAAATCCCACTGGGACAGCAGGGCAATGACACTAATAGGGGTTAGAAAGTAATGGATTTTTTTTCTTCAGCATGGTGGTGCAAGGATAATTCCTGGTGTATGTTGCCACCTAAGAGCTGATATTTACTTTTAAGTTTACTTGTTACAGAAAGATAACTTCAGTCTCCAAGGTCACTGCAACTTTGGAGGCTCCAGCAGGAATTTGGGGCATCTCCTGACAGGGGAGACAGGACCTCATCCATGATTTGCAAAGCTCTTTCAGATCCTTGAGATGCAATTACTATTTCGACACTATTGTGAAATCTCGAGGGTCGTGACTGAAGAAATAATTTGCCATATGGAAATAAGGATGAGTTATTTCAGTAGATGACAGGACTATGCAGCATTATAATAACAACATTTTAAAGGCTAGATAAACAAGAGCTAYGAGAAAGACATAAACTTCTTTGTTTCAGAACATAACTATTGTGTGTCAGGAAGTAATTGTCCTCTTAGGCCATTTATTCTGTAACTGGTGGCTGCAACTGGAGCTGGACACCATCAGAATCAATAACCCAGGGCAGAGGCACCTCTGATTGTTTGTTACTTCCATGTTTTGCAATKAATTCATTGGGATAAACAAGCTTTTGTTTTCCTCTTGCAAATCTGACCACCTCCCCACCCCTTGTATTCCCATACTTTATATTCTTCTTGGCACTAATTGCGTGCTTTCAGTCAGCATGTTTTAACTTTCCAAGACTGTAAGCCATGACTTGGGGGCACGGTCACATTTACATCCCTTTGCAGATGGCCTGTTTCTAGCACTGTCAGTCCTTGGGTTTTATTTTTTGCTGTCTTTATGCTGAGGGACAGACACTGTTCAGCGGGTCTTTGTGATTCTAATCTTTTTCATGCAGTTTGAGGAGCAATGAACTTGAAAAACAAGATCCCTTTTTCCTGGGAGGGAAGGCACCTGAATTTAGGCCTGTCTTTACCACCCACTAAGGATGTGCGTGACAGTTTGGAGAGGGCTGAGAGCAGTGCGTTTGTGGTTGCTGTAATGCCCTTTGTTGTTTCCATATAACTCCCATTTCTGTGGGCACCATCTGTTTGGGGGGAATTTTTTTTTTTTTTTCTTTTTGCCCCGTCATTGCAGGCTTCAGGAAATGCCATCTCGCCAGGTGGCACCTCTATTTGCTGCTGCTCCAGCAGCTCTAGAAGCAGGTGCAGCTTGTGGGATAATGTAGCTTTGTGCCAGCCCATTACGAGCCACATTCAGGGACTTGGATGGGGTTATTGCTTTAGCTCAGCCCCATTTTGAGACGTGGGCATTGCTGCTGAAGTGCCCCTGGCAGCTGACTTCTCACTTTGATTTATGCTAACCTTAGAGCTGCTGGTAATTACATGCATGTTCTCGTATTCAGGAAGTTTTTGCAGTCGCCAGGGAGTGGGGGCTTCTTCATGCAGCACCAGGAGGATGAATTGTTTGTTTTGATGGGCACCTCAGACACTTTGGGGTGCATGAAAAGACCTGCCTGTGTGTTCCTTCTTGTCATGGAGGAATGGTGGTGGAAGAAGAATTGATAATAACACTGCAGCTCTGAACTTGGGGAGTTTCAATACTAATTTGCTGGTATTTTGTCAGCCAAAACGCTGCGTGCAGAACAATGGGTTTGCATGGTGTGATTCTGTGGCTCATTAGCCTGGCTGGATGACTGACTGGGATTTGTTGTCTTCTTGACATCCYTTACAAACAGTGCAAGGGAAACAGTGGCCAATACACATTTTTTTTCATGGCACTTTATTTACCTGAACTGAATCCAAAGAGTTGCATCAGAGAAAAAGTCAAAAAATCTTTTCATAGTGGTGCCTCCTCTGTGAGTGCCCTGAAGATATCGATTACCTGCTGTCCTGCATGGGAAGATTTGCTCTGATCTGGGCTGTGGCCCCTAATTTCTCTCCCAAGCTACCACTCATTTTATAGTTTAGGTCACATTTCTTCATGTAGACTCCCATTGACTTCTTTCATTTTCAAGCACTCCTGGAAAAGATCAGCTGCAGTCAGGTGACTGGAGGAGAAGAGGAAGAATGGGAAAAGAAGAGGAAGAAAAAGAAGAAGAAGAGGAAGAAAAGAAGAGGAAGAAAAAGAAGAAGAAGAGGAAGAAAAGAAGAAAAAGAAGAAGAAGAGAAAGGAAAAGAAGAAGAAGAAGAAGAAGAAGAAGAAGAAGAAGAAGAAGAAGAAGAAGAAGAAGAAGAAGAAGAAGAAGAAGAGGAAGAAGAAGAGGAAGAAGAAGAGGAAGAGGAAGAAATAGAAGAGGAGGAGAAGGAAGAGGAAGGGTTTTTCAGGCCTTAGGAGCACAGTGAAGCCCAGAAAGCTTTGGATTAGATCCTTTATGAATTTTCATTTCCTCTCAGTATTTAGGTACACATTAATACACAGAACATGTTATTAAATTGTCTTTGAGTGGAGTTGGTAATGCCACTAATAAAGGTCCAATAAAAATTTTAAACTATGTGAAAAGAAGGATTATGGGATCRTTCCCTCTTCCCATCTGTGTTCATTTTTAAAAATCACTTGGCTGATTGCAAACCAATTTTGAGAGAAGAGGGGAGATATCCAATATAATAAATGYCCTGCAAGTTCTCTGAAACTTGATGGCTGAGTAGAGAATAGAGATGGGTGTAAGTGTTCTGAAAATGGGGAGAAAAGGCCAGATTTCCTCATGTCCATTCTGTCCATAGGCAAATGGCTCAGGACATGTTTTATCCATATAACATGTTACATGTTTATCTCAGCTGTGGTGTATTTTGCTGCTTGTCCAGTGGGTCAGGTCAGAAGGCAAGGGGGGAATGAGAGGAGTTCAGGGGGGCTGTGTTACCAGCCCAGGCTGTGTGTTGAAGTGAAACCACATTTCCTGAGTCTTGCTGCTCATGAAACAGCTTCCTGAACGTGGGCAAAGGAATGTATTTTTCCCTTGTCTTGTGCAYGAAACCTCCTGAAATGTTTTGTTTCAAATTGGCTCAAAACTTTTAGTGTGCAGCACATATTCAGAGCACTACATTTCAGCCCACACAGTTAAATCTGGCAAAATAGGAAGCAATTGAAAGCAGGGTCTGTCCAGAATCACTTAGGAGACTGAGAGCTGAAAGGGACAAGCTCTGCTACTTGTTTCACTAATGCCTGGCTACTTCTGCAAGAAATAATTGAATTTCTATCTGTTATGGCCATTGTCCACCCCAGACAGATAGAACTGAGTTCAGTAATAGAAGTTGTTTACTAAAACAGCAGATTTATAGAGACTTCAGAAACCCAGATTTACTGCCTGTGGTGTTTCATTGGTAGCACAAAGCAAATCTGGTGTCAGGATATTGTTTTGGTTGAATTCTGAATGTGTAAAAGCAAATGTGCCAGAAACACCAGAGRATGAGAGAAGAGATAGTAAGAGAAAACCCCAAGCTGCAAAAATCAGCTGTGCATGTAACCTCAGCTGACCACAAAGAGGATGTTTTGGGTGCAGATGTGACCAGAAGAAGAGACTAAGAAGATAAGGAGAGGCTCTTCTTTACTCTTTGGTTCCTGCTATGCCCAGAGAAGAATGAGAACATAAATTTACTCTGCAGATAAACAGGACTGTGCCAAAAACACTCAATTACCATCTTTAATAATGGAAACATTTCCCATGATCAGAATTATCAGCTCTCTACTGTGGCCAAATGTTGCAGTACAAATTGCACTGTATATATGTATATATTTATAAATGTATATGAAATGAAGCCACTTAGGACTAAGAATCACTTCACAGGAGGGTTCTACTTCAATTTTAGTTTATTCCCATTTGTCATGCTGGGTGAGATACATGTGATCAAAAGTAGATGCATGGACATAAATATTTTAATCTGAGCCAGACTCTGGGGTTGCCTTTTCTGATTCTTTATTTTCAATACCCAGGGTATGATTCTACTTATCTTAAAATAGAGCTTTAAAGTAGKTCAGACAAGTGTCTCCTTAAAAAGCCTCTATTGAAGAACCTGAGGGTGGCCAGCTCTACCTTGTAGACCTCTGAATTAGCCAAAATGAATTCCTCCCCCTCTGATCACCAGGTCCATGGCACTAACTCTGTGCTGGAGTGGGTGGTCTGATCTTTCAGGCCCTCAGCTGAATGATGGGACTGTTTGCAGTGGTTTCCATGAGCTCTCTGTTGTTTTCTTTTCATCCAAATTTTACCTTTCTGTGCCTTAGATGGTGGTGGGACTCTCCAGCCTTGACAGTGTGCTCGTCCTTCTGCAGGAGATGTGTGTGATGTGTTTGAGTCCTGCATTTTAGCAGCCCAGCCACTGACCCTGGGCACTGTTTTGCTCCCTGTGGGATGGCTGGTGCCACTGATTTTGGGGTGTTGGTCCTTTAACCCAGCTCCAGCAAGTTTGCAAAGGAAGGAGGGTGGTGTGGTGGAAGCTCCCCACTGTATGGCAGGAGATCTGAGCTTGACTCTTCACTCYGCCACAAAAAAACATCTCTGTTGACCTTGGGTACATTTCTTACACTCTCTGCTCCACCACAGTTCCCCCATCTGAAAAATGTAAAAGATTTTTACCTACCTGGCTGCAAACTGAGGAACCTCATAACTGGAACTCGAGGAACCTAGAGGGAAACTCTGGTCTGGATTTGCTCATGACAAAGCATCTACTAACATATTTTCAGCCAGTGCCTGGCAGGCCAGAAATGTTCAGATTTCTGTTTAAATAAGCTCTTTCATCAGATGAAAGAACATACCAGGAACTGGTCAGCAATATTCTCTGCGGAGCGGCCCCTGGAAGGGGAGCTCAGAGTGGGGAGTTAATGGTTTCCAGGTAAGGAGAAGGTGCAGAGATGCAGTGAGATGGAGCTGGTAACAGAGGACTGGCCCAGGGARCTCCTCAATCCTGAGTAATCCCAGTTAGCAGCTGCTGGTCACCTCTGCAGGGGGAAGAAAAGGTGAACGCAGCCATCGCTCTTCACTCTGCTGGCCAATATTGAACAATAACCAACGCCATAAAACCTCTGACTTTAACTGGCACGAATCAAAGGCTTTGGTCAGGTTGGCCTTGGAATTGTTTAGGATGAAATTGATTCCTTTCAGCCTTYGAGAGGGTCCAATTTAAGCTGTTTAGCTGAGCAGTGTGGAAAATACAGCAGTTTAGTTATTATGTGGTCAAACGGGAGAGCAGACGCCGTTTACCGATATTCTGGATCCGTAACCTCACATCCTCCCGGAATTTACTCTTATTACTCTTTCTTATTACTCTTTCTGTGACTGTTGTTGTGGCCACCAGCGATGAAATTCCAGCCTGTTTTATCCATCATGTTTCTTGGCTTCCATGTTTTTTCATGCCTGATGCACCCCTCAGTGCTTTTGATGCACATGTTCATGGTTTCCACTGAAAGCACAAACGTGTGGGTTTTGAGACAACAGGGCAGGAAATGCTTTTGGCAGGTGTCTAAGAGTTTGTAAAGATAAATGTGGACACAAAAGCTGTCTTGAAAAGAAAATAAAATTTCTGAGACACTGATTGCTTGTGCTTTTAACCCTGGAGTTTTTCAGGCTGGATACAGCAGCATCTTGTTTTACTGCAGAGGTATAGAGATTATATTAATATATAATAACCTCTTTTCTGCACTGGACAGTCTCTTTGCCTGTCCTACCTGAGGGATGGTTTCTTCCARCAACTCTGGAAAGGACTGGTTTGTGAAGCCAGGACATTCTGAAAACAGAGGMTCATTATTTTCCTCAGATGCATTTTACATCAATTCCTAGCTGCCATGAAATGATAGAGAGTACGAATTTGTGAGCTTTATACTGGCTAGAGAATCTGACCTAAATTCTGGACAGTGGATTATATAGACAAAGGAAAATGTTAATCTGGGCTTCTTGCTGGAAGGAAAAGAACATTTCACTCTTTACAACATCCCTTGGGAGCTGTGGAGGTACATGGAAGAGCAATGAGATAAAGTTGAGAAAGGAAGATTTGGGGTGACTGCTGTGAGGTGGTAATCTTTCCCTATGAAGATATGATGATGATTTCTCAGCAGCATGCAGAGGAAAAAGAAGAGATGGAAATGGTGAAATAATAAAAAAGGCATCTTGGTTCAGTGGGCACTGGTTTCACTTGGGTATAAAATGAACAACAGGAGAAAACAAGTAAAACATGAGTCCTTTTCCAGAAGGAAATGGCCATGGAATGTGATTCTGAGGCTGGACTGCCAGCACTTATTGCTGCCTCAAAGGCATGAAACCGCCTGCTTTGAGAAACTGCCCTCCTCAACAGGATGAGGACTTCTCCTGCCTCACCAAAATGAGCAGGCTGTTCCTTGGCAAGGAATTTTACACCAGGACTGAGGACACAGAGAAGAGGCATAACCCTATCCTGGCACACAAATCTTAGAGGCAATTTCCATTCCTGTTTTCCCCATTTTGCTCCGGAGTGGTTAAACCTCAAAGCGGTCGGTATTTATCCAAACACTTCTACTCTGAAAAACTGGGCTTCTGGTGARTTTTCCTGCCCTCCCTTGTGCTGATGGTTGGAAGTTGTGTCAGGGCACCACTGTGTGTAAATCCTTCTTACTCCCACTTATGGCACAGCTCTTAGGAAGCGTAAAACCATGCAAAGGAACACAAACAAAAGCCTTTGTGGCAAGGTACATCAGGCAATGTCAGTGTGAGAGTGTGCAGGAGGCTCTCCTTGAAGCTCTTTCTCATTGACACTGAAGCCAGACCRTGTCCCTSCCATGGATGTTGCTGGTACAGTGCCCATGGCTCTCATCCCTGGWGCACACCTTCTCCACTGCCTTCTCCACACCTTCTGCCCCYACTGATGGAGCTGGGCTTTCCTCCWTCCCCCCRYAAACTTCCCCTGAAGTCAGAAGAAACACAAATGAAAGTAGAATTTTCAAARCAATCAGTTATTTTCCTGAAAATATGTATGAGCTTTTCTACTTAGACTGTTGGAGAATCTGAAAAAACCCACATTTGACTATTAATTGAATGGATGGAGTTAAAATTAGTGGTCTCTTTGGCAAGAAAAGCTTTGTTATAATCATTATGRAACATGATCAAGTACTCCCAATGCTCCTGTCTGTCTTTATTTAGTACAGGGCTGGGAGACATCAGCTCAATCTCCACCTCTGCCAAAGCAGGTCTCCACTAGAGAACGGTGCTGCTGCACTTCACGGTGCTCTGAGTGAGCTGGGTGTGCCCATACCAGAGCTGTCTCCAACCTGGCAGAGGGAACTTGCCTGTCCCAATCACAAACAGCTCTTTTTTCCAAGAATGACAGTTTGGGGCCATGGGGAATTGTCTCCTCCTTCCCAGAAATGATAACTTGTGTGAACAGCAGTCGCTCATCCACAGCCAAGGATGTGCTGTACCTAAATCTGGTTKTGTGTCAGCTCTGTTAGAAGAGTTTTCACTTTATGAAACGGTTTATTTTATGGAAATGTGKTTTAGGTGATGTTTAAAACAATCAAGCTTCCATTTTCAGTGGGACCTTTGACCTCAGTGTAGCATCATGACAATGACATGGTGCTTTGAGGGATGAAGCTGCATAAAAAACAATGGCCACGCTGGTTGGGCAGGTGCCAGGGAGGAGCTGACAGGGGTGATGTGCCATGGAAAAAGTGCAGGGATAGCCAAAACATGTGTATTTGTTTGGACAAAATAAAATCTATGGAGGGAACAATGGGTATTATTGATAAAACATTGTGTGAGGACAAAGAGTGGGGTTGAATGGCATCCCTGGCACAGGCTTTGGGTGCTCGCCCAAGAATAAGTCATGGGCCCTGCTGCCCTGCTTCTCAGCCCATAAAACAGAGATGAGGCAGAGGATAATAGCAGCCCCTCTCCTTTATCCTGGCTTTGTGTGTGTCAAACCAGCAATCCTGGGGGAAGGGGCTGCATCAAGCACAGCAGAGGCTCATTCCCTTTCCGGCATGGATGTACAGCACACACAGGTTGTGCTGTCTCAAGGCTCTTGCAAGGTTGTTTGGCTGGGATAAATTTAATTCCAGGCTTTAGAAACAGAAAATGAACAGACCCAACTGTTTCAGAGGTCAAATTGTCCACCTGTCCCGGGCAGGCTGGTTTGTGGTGTGCACTGTGCTGCTATGAWGACTTTGCCTGAGGTCTGAGATGTGAGTTCTGTGGCAATTTGCAGAGTACAGCAGTGGCTTGATTGGCWAATCTCTAAAAGTTTGAGCTCAGCAAAATCTAACTTTTCTTCTGGGACAGCATTTAATTTTAAGGCTAGGTCATTTTTGRCCTGGACTTACTTTCATCAGAAATTCTCTCCCAGCTGGGAAGATAACTTATGCCTTGTGACATAAAGAAAATGGTGAGGATGAGTTCTGATTCTCAACTTTGTATATTTAATTTTTATTTTGTGMAATGTTTTGTTATAGTGGGAGTACTAAGATAGAGACAAAAAATGAGTTCTCCCTTTCCCCCACCATACTTTTTTTCAACAGGAAAAGTATTTTCCTTAGCTCTTAAATGGAAGCAGCTCCCTCAATGAGAAAGAATATTGTCCTTAAATTTTGAAAGGGAAACATTTCCCAAAGAGTTTTTTTTTTTTAAATTTTTTTTTCCATTTTCTTAAAGAATATTTTTGACGTAAAGAGACTTAAAAAAATATTTTCAGCAGTTTGTTGCAATACACCTTTTTTTCTGCATTTGTGGGTTGATCTATTGCATAAACACAAAATCACAAAGACTATGAACTGTTCTAAACTACCCCTGGGGAATGGCTGTACAAGTGTTTGGGAAAAAAAAAAACCATGAAAGCGTTAAATTTTTCACTAATTCTTATTTTAGAAATATTGATAATAGGCAAGGCAAATGTTCACAGCCTGAAGATAACCTTCCTGAAAATTTGTAAGAGGACTAAAAAGAAGATTGCAAAGAAGAAGAAAAAAGAAAGAACACAAGTAAAAATAATTGAGAAAACTCCAGAAAARCGTATTTTCAGTTACCCAGGATCAGTGTACAAAGTCTAAAAAAGCACTGCATATGGCTGATAAATTTCAATGTTATTTTGTTTCCATTCTGAAATATTATKGAGTTGTACTAAGCAGAATTCCTGAGGCTGAAGGAAAACTCARGTACTCCAAACAAATACCATTTGAAGTGAATGTTTTTTTGGCAAGGTGTTTCAAAGTGTGCATTGAAAAATTCCGTCCAAGATATTTTGATACCTTGTTTTAGGAAAAGAAAATGCTGAGGATTCAAAGTAAAATAAGACTGCGGGGGAAAGAAAATTAATCCGTTTTCTTGGAATGTCTCTCAGAACGTTACAAATCCTGCAGAAATTTATGGGTAGCCAGAAGCATCAACTGAAGCCCTCACCATTCCACCAGCCTGTTACCAAAAGTGAACATGAGAGAACATTTCCATTTCATGGAATATGTATGACAATTTTATGTTCCAGAGAGGTCAAGCTCAGACTAGCTCCTTAGGAATGTTGCTCTCCAAATTGCCCCAAAAATCCTCAACATCCGGCGGCACGTCGTGTTTTGAAATATCTGCTCATTAATCACCACCTTACATTGCTAATTAGTCCTGGCAATGCCTCTGTCAGATGGGGAGAGTTAAGGCAAGATGAAGTTAAATTCCAGATTATGAAGGGATTCCTARCTGGCTGTCAAGAAAACAACACAGAAATCACAGGCACTTCTGAACAATAGGCAAAKCTGGAATTCTAGAGGTATTTAGACACATACCACTAAAACCAGGRGATGATGAGGAAATGTTTCTATTTCTGTGGCAGTCAGCATTTCGAGCATTTTCTCTCCTCTGTACCACAGAAATGATTTATATTTTGTGGCAGATATTRCGGAGCTATAGGAAACACTGAAGCCCACTCAACACTTGGAATGAGCACWCTGAAAGTCGTCACACATTATCTGGGATTAGAGCTGAATGCTTCAAGCCAGACCCTCCACTACTGAAAGTTAATTGGTGAAACTTGATTTTATGGGCTGGCAAGATGCCCATGTAGCTCAGCTGGAGGTCAGGAGCACCATCCTGCTCCCTGGCCAGGCAGAGGAACAATGGGAGAACTTCAAGGCTGCTTCCATCCTTTGTTTGGGTGACAAACTGTGATTGGTCTTTGGAGCTGGGGAAAAAAAATTGAGAAAAAGCACATTATTTCTTCCAATTCCCTAATTTGGAGGAGTTTATGGAAAGACCTGTAGAAGCCTTGGGTGATCAAAAAGACTGTCATGGCCAGGAGAATCTTCTCCCCTCCTCCAGACTTGGGCTGGATGTGAGGTTTGGCTGTGGACACATAAGAGGTACACATTCCTGTCTGCATGCTTGGAGGATGGTTTAAATTTCATTTTGAAAAGAAACTCAAATTAGCTCAAATTAAGTTCCCAAAGGTGCCTGCACTGGCTGAGACAGACTGAAGGTTGACCTGAGTTCAACAGGATGAAACCCGGCCCAGCTGCTCCACCAGGTTCTGCTTCAGGGGCTTGTTCCTCTGTGGGTKATTGACCTTCAATCAGCTCTGCTGGTCCAGCCTTAGGGTGAGTCTGCCTGAATCTGCAGCAAAAGCCAAATCCAAGGTTTATTTCCCAGCTGTAGACAGCTTTCTCCTCACCTTSTCTGCAAATAGGAAGCCACAGGTCATAAGGTTCTTCTCTGGGGTCTTGTGAAGCCACCAGGTGTTTGGGGCTGCCACCAGCATTGTGCCACCCCATCCCTACAGGGATGGCATCAAATGTGATGGGGATGCAGCTGCAGCAGAGCCATTTCTTGCTCAAATATGAGGTCCACAAAAATCCTCCCATTGCTGTGTCAGACTACGACCACCAGAAGGCCTTGAAAAATGAAGCTGCCAGCATGAAAGCAGCAGGGGAAGGCTTCTGAGGACCTTTCTGGAAAGCTGAAAACAGGAAATGTTTAATCAAGCTCTGAGGGGGAAAAAAAACCAAAAAAAAAAAAAAAAAAAAAAAAAAAAAAAAAAAAAAAAAAAAAAAAAAAAAAAAAAAAAAAAGAAGAAAAAGTCAGTCTCTTTCTGAGCAGCCAGGATGTTTGTGAAATCCCTGCTCCGTTTATGATGATGCTGAGTTTCAGCTGGCTGTTTTATTAGAGGCAGCTGGGACACATTACTTGCGCATTAACACTGAGCCAGCTTTCATTTTAAAACTCACCCGTTGCTGGGAGCTTTCCTTAATGCGTTCCTGCTGCTGCCAGCTCCATAATCCACACCAGGGCCGCAGGGGAGGATCACCTCGCCTCACCATGCTTCTTATTTCCGGAGAAAGGCCGAATAAAAGTCAGCCTGGCTGGTCAGGATGGTGTCTCTGCTCGCTGTGGAGGTGGAGCAAGACTCACCAGAGTTCATCTGCCAAGAGGACATCTGCTCGAGGAGCAAAACCCTTCACACTCATGTGCAACCCTCTCTTAATTGCTTCCCAGGGACTTATTAGAGCTTTTTGCAATGTACACTGCATTTCAGTACATCACAAATCACTGAATGATGATTCCAGTGGATGGGTGGAAGCTGGCAAGCCGGGTTGGGAGGGGAAGGAGCTGCAGAGTTTTATCTGCTCAGCATGGCAAGAGGGGCTGCTTGGAGAGTAGGGCCAGGGTTWGGAAATCACAACCTGTGACCTCCAGGAGGTGTTCCTCAAGCAGGCWGGGCCAAAATGTTCTTCTCAGGGAGCTGAGAGGTTACTCAAGTCCCTCACCCCCAAATTGCTTGCTCTGTTTAAAGAAACACTCGTGCAGATGGAGAGAGAGAATACATCCCTCGTGCCCCCAGCCCTGTAATTTGGGGCATCAGAAGTTGTGGGCCCTTGCCTGCCATCCTGGTCCTGAGCACAGCTCTGAATGCCCTCTGGGAACACCAGTATGAAATTCAGGTGACAGCTTTGAGATGGGGTCCAAGGGGTGCTGTTCCCATGCCCATCCTCCTAAGTTTGGTGTCAGAACAAGGCTGGTGCCATCACACACCATGTTGGGTGTGTGCACATGTTGAGTTTTTTTCAGCAGGTGTGTTCCCTGACTAGTTTTATTAACTCACAAGCCAACTTCAACTAAACATAACTGAAAGTCAGAACTTCAAAAATAATCAAATCCTTACAAGTGAGAATAAACTGTGGGATGAAGAAGAGCAGTTCTGTTAATCCTCTTGCTGATAAACTGGATTGGGACCTCAGTCTTCATCACTCACCTGAAAATCCACACAGGCACACTCCATTAAGAGCTTTAAGTGCAGAGAGAACAGCTCCATTCCTGTTCATGCCTTATTAGCAGCCACCCCTCTCCCATGTCCAGGAAAAACCTTTTGCCTTTTACATGGGACCAGTGGAACAAACTGCCCTGAGGATGTGTTTCTTCCTGGCATATCATAGCTGATATTTAATTGATAGCATTTAATTTCTCAGCAATGCTGGATGCTTCCTCGTGCCATAAATATAACAGAATCCTTCTTTCCCCCTCAAATCTCTTTGTGCCTTAACTTGCAAAATCACACAACAGGTTCCTCAGATTACTAACCCCCATTCAAAAAAAGAAGGGGTTTCTTCCTGTAAAAGGGTTTGTATTCTTTTGTCTTACTCTCATGCATTTGCCCTTCTAGAGAGGATAAGCATCTGTACCATTCATKATTTTTTACCATATTTCTTTATGCTTTGTCTCCACAGAAAAAGGGAGAAAAAGTTTAGTTCTGTTTCCACAGAAAAAGTTTAGTGCAGCAGCATTCTGCAGAGAGGATAGATTACCTGAGTTACCTATCAGAGCCATCCACAAATGCTGCTTGGAAGGGAAAACACTGAATTACTGCAAAATGTTTATTAAGTTCATTTAGTATTGGGCTCAGTAGCATAGAGCTGTAAGCCAAGATGTGGCTGATATGCACACAGAGACTCAGGAGATGTTCATGTGTGTAGAGCTATCCAATATTTCCAAAATCTTTCCAAACCAGGTCAAAAATCATGTATTGAGAATACTTATGATCAATTTTGGTTTCATTGAATTAGCAGTGCTCAGAGGGAATCCAGCTCTGTGGAAAATGTTTGAGGATCCCCAAAGAATCTGATGTGGAGCAAGATGGAAGAGGGAAGAGGTTTGATCCCAGTCCTCCCAAGAAAGCAGCCAAGGATGTAAGTGCACCCTTGCAGAGGCCACTGGGGACCTGAGCTCTAATGAAATGTCTCACCCTGTAGGGTTTCTTTTGAGGTAGAATTTCCCTTTGCTTTGGGTTCTGCTCAGGCAGAGGAGTAGATTCGTGCTATGAATGTCAGCTTTTGTACAGTGGACTCTCTTTTGCAACACTCCTTCAGTTCCACTGCCTTGAAACACCTTGTCTTCCTCAGCTCCTCTGTTACAATGTCATAATTCTCATCAGAATAAAGTGAATTTCATACCATGTCCCCCGTGTTAATAGCAAATTAATTACTGGGGTTTGCTATAGGAAGGAGCTCTGCACTTCATTCATTGCAGTTTGCCATAATGAATTCAAGAGCAATTGTGTCAGGCCCTGGGCTCCAGTAAATCTACATAACTACACTAGACCAGGTGATGATCTGCCCTATTATTTTTCTTACAAGTGCTGCAGTTTGCTTGGGACACTTGGTTTAACATTCACATCCTGAGCCTTGCAAAAAAGTGCCAGGGGAAATTTATAACCACGAGTTAATTAACCATGAATCAGTTAATATTTGGGCATGTGAAGTGCTATATACATGCAAGGGATTAAGCTGTCAGAGGGAACTTTGGTTTTAAATCTCTTAGGAAAGTTGTCATTTCTGGCAGCCTGCTGGTGTCTGAGTTAATGCTGTGCAGGGCGACTGCAGAGCTTTGATTCAGGGACAAGGCTCCTCTTGCTATTTTTTACATTTTCTGGGCTTTACTCTATGGGARTCCCATCCAAATAACACTCCCCCTCTACCCAAGGCTTTGTTTAGAGGGGCTATCAGTGCACAATTTGCAGGGTGAGATTCACACTCCTGTGCTCTGTAAGACAGGCAGACACACCTGTAAGGTCTGCACAGACCCCGCTGTCTGCAGAGATGTTGGAGCAGCTGAGTGATGAACTCTGCACAGCAGCAGGGATTCAGCAGTGAATTTAAGGACTCATCTGCTATTGCTCCTCTTCCTGGCCAGTTTTGCTGGAGGATTTATACTCCAATCAATGCCACATTTAGTTTTTGTCCTGAGCACTGCTGTAAGGAGTTAGTATTGTGCTCATCTGACAATCTCTGCCCCTGCTGATGTGCTTTGCCCTGGCCCAGAGATCTCTATAGATGCAGGCAGAGGTGAGAATCTGCACATTAAAACCAGTTCCTTACACCCCCTTTGGGATCTTTGTGCCTCCACATGGGCTTTAAAACAGCTGCTGAAGCCATTGGGCAGCTCTGTGGGTGGAGAGGGACAGAGATGTTASTTTTGGGTCTGGCTGGCAAACCTCACTTATATTTGGGCAGCATTATCTATTAGGGTACTGTTGGTATGCCTTGTCATCAGGGCAAAGAAGATAAAGGCTAGGAATGAAGGAGGAGGGCTTTTCCTAATCCTGTCCCTGGCTCACTGGTGCTGTTGGCAGAGCTCTGGTCACTGAGCAGGAGGAGGAGAGGCATAACAGAATCACAGAATGGTTGGTAATCACAGAATCACAGAATGGTTTGGGCTGTCAGGCACCTTCGAGATCATCTAATTCCACCCCCTTGCCATGGGCAGGGACATTTTCCACTGGACCAGGCTGCTCAGAGCCCCATCCAACCTGGCCTTCAATCTTTCCAGGGACAGAGCATCCACAGGTAGATGCTCACAGCAAACTTCAGCAATCACACATCTCCCACCACTCCAGGGAAATCCTGCCCTGCGAAATCCACAGAAGCAGCCACTGCTGTGCCAGGCACTGCAGCTCCTGGCTGGGACAGGGTCAGCCCCRTGGCCCAGAGGCTGCAGGTGACCTGCTGGGGCCAGGAAGCGATTAGGAACCGTGGACAGAAGTGCTGGTGGCTGTGCAAGGCGGTGGGGCTGGAGGAGGTGGTGCTGCTTTGCTGTGTCCAGGAGCACCCCGGGCACTGCAGCACCCCAGGCTTTGGCAGGCTCGGCTGAGCTTTAGGATGTTGACGTGGCTGCTCCCAGATCCCTGAGGTGGCAACGACTGCGTTTCACACAGCTTCAAAGAGCCAGGTTTGATGTAACAAACTCATTTTTTTTCTGCCTGCTTGAACCTGATGAATGTCCTGTTCGTGCAGCGGTTGCTGACAGATAGTGACAGTTTGCACGGAGAAAATGAGCGTGAATGGAGCGTTAATAAAGCTCTGCTAGACCCTTTTAAGGCRGGCACTTTCCCAGAGCTAGGGGCTRACRTTAAGTCACTGGARYTGTGTAATCAAAGGAAAGGATGGAGCTGAACTTCCCTTTCTGTGATAACCCTCMCTAAAATACTTGGAGAAATAACATCTGCATAATGATGTGCCACATTCAGGGGCTCTTCTATCAGCTTGCTCTGCTCTGCAGGTCAAATTCACAAGCCTTGTAACATTTCTTTATGGGCAGAGAAGCAAAATAACATTAAGAACAGTATATTTTTGCTAGGTGATGGTTTTACATTTATATCTGTGTAGGCAAATACCTTGGGTGATGTGACACCCACCAATTCACCAATAAAGCTATTAACCATATTTCCTGTCTTTCTTGGTCTTTTTGGGCCCARTCAGGCTGGTTTTACCACAGGGAATAGCAATTCAGGTTTTCTCCAGGCTAAAGAGAGTAGATTTATCCTTATTCTCCTCCAAGTAACTACACGAAGCATTAACATCTCAGACACTACTTGAGGATGATCGAGTGTTATTTAAAATGCAGCCATTTTAACAGAAACTGGCACATTTTGGCTCTAGGAGGCTGATTTCTCAGTACTTTGGCTGCTTGAATACTTAAGCAATGCAAAAGATACACAGTTTGTGAAACATAAGGCCAGATGTCACCCTGTTTCCCCTTGTGACATCTGGGGATGCTCCCAGGACATGAGGCTGCTCCAAGAGGGGTGGGAACACCCAGCTCTTGAAGTGGGAGTTGTGAAAGAAACACAGAGATGGCAACTTCTGCATCTTCTCCAGTCACTCTCCAGCATCTGCCTGCAAATCCAGACAGAAAGCTTCGTGGGGAGAGCAGGCTGCCATTTACTTTATTCCTAAAAATATTTACTCTGCTCCAGCACCTACCACACCATCTCATCCAGCACTAGATGACCTGAGCTCTTGACGTGACCACAGCGTGAATATTTTCATTCAAGCAGAGAAACAGCACACGGTGAGGGAAATGGATGGATATCCACTTGGTTTTCCCCAAAACAAAACAGTTCTTACWAATTCTGCAAATTTCCCTCAAYRCTGATGGCCTGTGTCATGCAATAGRTGAAAAATGTCAGTTCTTTGTGRACTTCAGGTCTCAATTCTTGTCCTTGGTTCCAAGTCCTTATAACATCTTTGTGATCAGATACAATCCAAGATGTTTACTTCTTGTTCCCACACATCATTGCTAACATTTGGCTTCTCTTGATTCTAAATCTCTCAGGTGCCAAGAACCTGGAATTTCACCCAACCCATGCAAGAGCTGTTTTGGCATTCCCTTACTCCACACCTGTCAGGAGCAGCCTTGCTAGAGAAAAGAAAGTTGCACCAAAACTAGATAAGGATCGGATCAGCTCAAGGCAATTTCCCTGGGAAAAAAAAAAAAAACAAACCCCACAAAAAACCAACCAAACAAGCAAACAACAAAAAAGGAAACATTATGGAGTCAGCTCTAGGATGAGCATAGCACTTGATTGGGAGAAATCTCTGTCTACAGAGGGGTTTGGGATATGGTGCCTTCATTAATGTGACTGATGGGATTGCAGAGAATTCCCATATGGAGCCACAAGGCCCAAGCAGGCCATTAACACAATTTGACTACATTTTTTTTTTTTTTTAACTCATTAGGCTGCACTACTGGGGAGGCCCATTTTTTTCTTGGATTTGTGGATTCATTTTGCAGGAGCACCTTCTGATTTAGCTCAGCATAACCCAGGAGTGGTTATAACCAGAGAGCAGTCTCCTGAAGAAACACTTTAATTTCTATTACACTCTATCCCCTCATGCTCAGTCTCTTGGCAGCTCAGAACATGCACATGGACATTTCTTAGAGATCCCTGATGACCACAGGGATTAGGTGCTGGGAGATGCTGGAAATACATGTGCTGTATGGAAACTTTATCTTACCCAGGTCCACAGCTCCTGAGAAGCCTGAGCCTCTGAGGAGCTGAAAAATTCTATTTCCTGTGTGGGAGGAAAAGGTTTTGCAAAAGTTGTCAAGTGGGAACAGAAATGCTTTAAAACATAGACAAGAAATAGGTATAATTTGCCTGTTGTTCCTTAGGCTGTTGGRTTTCACATATAAAAAATGTGTTCGGTTGTTCATATAAAAATCAATTAAACTTCATCTTCTGCAATAAAATGAAAGGGGCAATTAAAAAASACCCAAATAAAGCCCAATCATGAGAAACTGTCTACATAATTTGCTGTATTAATGCAGCAGTGGCTGACTACACCAAAGTTTAYTCAGCCCTGTCCTGGGCACTGCATGGAGAGACAGGGACAGCCAAAACTCAGCTGCAGCTTCATTATAGTTTATCTCTGGTATTTAATAGCTCTTGGTGCTTCCTCTGCCATGAATTTGCCTGGTGGCTTTTCTGAACTCAGGCAAATGTCTGATATCTGGWGGGTCAAGGAGTTCCAAAGTTTAACAAAGAAGCTGCTTCTTGTGTTAGAACCTGGTGTTTTTGTGCGATGATCAGTTGTTCTGCTATCAGGAGTTAATCTACTCAGTGTGGACTCTCCATATTCCACTCTTGAGCTCAGAAGTTTCCATCACCTCCTGATTTGTCTCTTGYAACTCGGTAGCTGTGGAAACCAGCAGCTGATGAGCTGTTCCACTTCTCTGAACTGCAGGAGGTCAGATCTGTTGCTGGGGTTTTTTTTCTTGTTTTTTTCTTCCTAAAATTATTCTCTCTTTTTTTTTTTTTTTTTTTTTTTTTTTTTTTTTTTTTTTTTTTTTAATTATTAACACACTAATACTCAGTTAAATGCTTTAAAATTTAGATAAGCCTCTGTATTATAACCCTCTTAATCCTTTTCTATGCTTTGCCTTCCTCTTCCAGCCTCCCGAGGGTCTTGACTTGCAGCATAAGAAACCACTTCAATACACAGCATTTGAGACAGTAAGCAGTGTCCTTAGATTGCCTTTTATATGACTGAAACTTTTATTTATGATCAGTTTGTGGTTTGAAAAGTAACTGCTCATCTCTTCAGCAGCTCTTTCACAGCTCATAGAGCAGCGTGTCAACATCAGTGGGATGAAGTTTACCAGGTCTGGGAGATCAGTGAGTCTTAGATGTGCTTCAAGCATTGCCATCTCACTGAAATGTTGATGTTTCTGCATTGGAAAGAGCCAGGAAAAGCTCAGTTTCATGTTTTCCTTGTCTTTGATCTTGATCTAATACTTATCCAGGTTTTAGARATTTGGAAACAGGTACAGAGACTTGGGCTGCATCAGAGGACAAATCTTGGGTGGAAACTGAGCTGAGTTCTGCTTTCCCTTTCCTTGAGCTTTAAAACCGAGCTTGGACCTTATTGAAGGTTAAGAAACAATTTGCAAATTGTTAACTGAGGAGTGTTGATTAATGATTAATGTTTCATTTCACAGAGGAGCTGGAAGCAAGGTTGGTTCCATGCACAATTTAACAAGGAGGTGAACGCAAGAGGAAACTGYGCACCATCCACCTTGGATCCTGAAAATTTCAAATGCCAAGGAAAACAGAGGAATATTGCATTATCACAKGAGACATTAGGATTTCTAGTTTATACCTCATAGCCTGGCATTTCTTTTCAGGAGCAATGWCACAGCTAACACACAGCAGAAAAACTAATTTTCAGGAAATAMAGCTTAGAAGGAGAATAAACAGTGAGAGCAGCATCAAATGCTTTGAATAGCAAAATATTAATTCCAATGAAAACAGGCTCCTTCTGCAGGGCTGTTCACTGCTATTTATTCAGCATAGGCTGAGAATAAAAAATAAACAATAGAAAGCTACGTGAGATTAAACTTTGGTAAGGCAGACAGCATAGAYAGGATGGACAATGGCTGAATTCCTGCGTAGCCACATGAAGCAGGARTAATTAGAACAGGCTGGACAATTGCCAGCAGAGCGTTCTCATTGAGAAATAAAATCCTCTTACAATGCAAATACTCAGCTAAATCACACCGGTGATTTTAAAAGTCGTGTGCTGGAGGAAGGACCAAGTTCCCAGATTTTCAAAATAAACCTCAGAAAGAATGATACATGATTTTTGTTGATCACAAATGATGTTTTGGTTTGGAATTTAAAGCTATGTGCTTGAAAATGAAAAAAAGATCCCGACCAAGTGGCACTGTGTAATCAATCCTAAATGCTATTTCTTCCATCAAAGAAGATTTCTCCRTTTACTGAGTGGTGGAAAGAGAGGGAGTATTTTAATGTGGCATGAAGACAGATGTCAGCCTCTCAAAAAGATTAATCTCTACTGTCAGTGGTACCCAGGCCCGGGAGCAACCTCTGGCTCCAGAGAAATTCAACGCAGACAGTTTTGCATCTGTAACATTTGGGGCAACTGCTGAGTAAAATGACTGAGTCCCTGCTGTGTGTCCAGGCACAGAAATCTTTGTTTGTGTTGTGGGGGGTGGTGTCTCTGGCTGTACAAGGTGCAGCATCAGATGTGAACAGTGCCCTGTGGCCACCCATGATCAACTGCTGCAGCTCAAATCTCRCAGAAAACTTTAATTCTCTTTTTAGATGGCAGACCTTGTTGCATGAGRGATGTGTCCTGCAAGCTTTCTGGCTGCATCATCTCTACTCAGATTCGAGCCCATCATTTCTGAGCTAATTACAGGTAATTTGTGCAGTGGGAAAAGGCCTTTAGTTGTTCAGAACAACTTATTTTCCTGCTAATCAAAAGTTTCTGGAAAAGACAACCAGATGTCAGGCTTGTCTGTTATAAGAAATGGATSTCAACCTGTAAACACTACTGCCTTTTAACCTAATATTCTGTTGCATGGAAGCACACAGCAAATAGCCTTGAAAAGAAAGGGGCTGCATGATGAGATGATTTCTCTGTTCTGCAGGCAAACCAAAATACTGATATTCATTTAACTGACTTTAGTAAGATATAAATTTTGTCTTTAAAAAAAGATCGTGACAAAGCACTTGCCCTGGTTTACATRCAGTTTTATGGTTTAGGCTTTAAAATATCTTAAGAATTATCTAAATGAAGCTACAGAGTGAGAATAATTTAATTTAACTTAATATCTTTGAAGATGAGCTCTTTTCATATGCCATCTAAAGTTAGGCAGCTCCAGAGGATAAATCACTTCATCTGTTGCAAATCATTGAAAGGAAAACTGTAAAAGTCTCCTTTGAAAGCATCAAAATAAAATATTTCTGTGTTTAGCCCAGCTTTGTAAATGCAACACATTGAAAAAAAATTTAGTCCCAAATTGGCTGGTTGTCAGGAATCACCACTTTTAATTAAAAACATTCTGATTGGAAACCCCTTCCTTGTCAGTCTTCAGAGCTGTTTCCAGGAGCTGAGCAGTCAGCCCTGTGGATGCTGAAGCTGCAGGAGCAGCGTGGATGCTGTGTTGGTGCCCGAGTGGGGCATTTCCTGTGATGCCAACAGTGTGAGCAGCAGCACTGCCAGCTTCACCTCCCTCTGCCATGSGATGAAAACATGCCACTCCACAAAAACCTTCAATTTTGAACTAGTGTCCCTGCTTTTGAGCCCTGTGGGGCTCTGATCAGGTCATGCCTGTGAGCTTTGATCAGTGCCAGAGATGCGGGGTCGCTGCTGAAAGCCGAGATCCTCCCGTAATCGGCAGAGTCAGAGAGATGATGTGTGGGAACAATGCCAGTTGTGACAAAACGTAATGAAATGATGAGAACTGGCACCACTACAGTGCAGTGTGCTGCCTGCTCCTGACAGCAACCCTGAAAGTCATTTATCCATGGGAAGCACACACAAAAGCCATAATTMGACCATATGGCTGAGCGGTTCCTCTGGTGCTGCTCAGCAGAGCTGTAGAACCTTTCTCTTGGAAGGGTCAGATCCAGCCTGGAGGATTTCCACTTTTTAAATTTTTTGTAGAATTATCTCTTACATCACTATGGAAACTTCCCATTATTGGCTTTCTGGGGGAAAAAAAATGTCTGTATCTTTGATCTTAACCACAGCCCACATGGTCCATAAAACCCGGAAAGCTGCAGTGCTGGGATTCAATACCCCAGAACAAAGCAGCCATTCTTAATATGTCTGTATTTTTAACATCCTTGTCTTGGGCTAGATATAAGACTCAGATGACCTAAATACAACCTGGTGCAGAGGAAAATATGGCTTATCCATATATATTTGCTTAACAGACTTGAATCAAAATGTAAACAATTCAGGGAGCTAAGTGGGGTGGATTGTGTGTTTCCATTTCAATGCCTGAATCATGAGAATGAAYTTTATTTTTTCTTTCCTGACCCTTTTTTACTCTTCATTTATCCACTCTTCTCACTATTAYGCACAACAAAAATTATTCCTTTTCAGGAAGAGAAAAGTCAGTGGGTGTGACAACTGGTTCCAATATTTCCAATTCCCAACTATTGATAATATTATCACTGGAATTTTGAATTTCCTTCCAAGAAACCCCAGAAAACTSTTCATTCTTTTTCACTGAATTCCTCTTCATTTTTGACCAGCCGTGCACAGGATGTGGTTGGGGTACAAGTCTGAGAATTGTCAGCATCATTTCAAGTGAAATCTTTGCTATCAGTCTGGATAGCAGACTGAAAAGGCAGGCAGATGGTGGGGTTTTTTTTGCAAAAACAAAGCTTCAGRATTATATATTTCTATTTCTATAGTTTAGATCAAATTTGAAAAGGTCTGTGTTAAACATGGGCCACCCCATATTTACAACACTTTGGACAATACAGAGAGACAGTCCCAGCTCAGAAGCTGTAGTGGAAATRTCCTGTTGACATATTTAACTCCTTTCAGCATTTACAGATCAGGCCAATGATTTTCACGCAGTGAGMGAGTGTGGTTTGTCTGAAAAGCATCAGAAAAACGAGCGTCGGGGATGCCAGGAGGCCCCAGCGTTTATTGGCGTGAATTCTTTTTGATTTCTTTTGATACCTCGTATGTTTTTATGGTGATGGACGGGGAGGTCGCCTCTCCTGCCTTGTGGGATGTTCATCCAAAGGCAGAGAAGATGAGGAAAGCTTGATCCTTCAGCCCCCACTGCTCTTCTGAGACACCAAAACAACCATCGCTCCACTCATGAGTGGCAAGAGCAATGCTGGGTTTATCAAATGATAGCTGGGTTTATCAAATGATAGCTGGGTTTATCAAATGATTCAAAGGCATCCTTGTGGTGTCACTGCAACACCATCAGTCCTGATTTATGAGTGTCTGGCAGCTTCTCTGCCAGATGTGCCTGTGCTTTGTGTTCTGCAGGAGCTGGAAGCCGTCCATCCCGAYGCCGACCCACGCAGGGGGAGTGTGCGGAAGACACGAGCTCTTGGAAAGGGAAAGCAGGCGTTTTGGACGTGGCAGAGCCCCTGGGCACTGCTCTGATGTCTCATCTGCCTCTGCTGAGCTGCATCTGCTCTTTACAAGCTGTAGGATTCACTGGTGCACAGATGGATGTTGTGAAAGGCAGTTGTGGCTGGGATTTGCAGAGGCTTGCAGGTGGTAGTAAAATTTTGGAGAGCTGACAAGGAGTAATGTTCTAGTTCAAAATCTCAGAGAATTAACTGTGATTGTTGTGGGGATATAAAATGCTCAAGATCTGTGGAAGCTGGTGGAAAACTTCCCATTCGTATCTTGGGGGCAGAAATAAAATAGGATTCAGTGATTCCTGGTAACATTTGTTGGCTGGAAGGAGCCACACATGTACTTAATTCTGCATTCATTTGGAATGCTGGTGGAGGAATCCAGTCCACCTGCATTTTGAGGAATAATCCTCCTGCACTGGGTGAAAATCTCTCTGCATAGTTAGTGAAGCTGGTTCCCTCTGTTGGCTAGGCAGACCCTCTCATGTCAGAATTCCTAAAAACCTTCCTCTCTCTCCCCATAGGAAATGCACTCATTTTAGGAAGCCTGGTTCACCTGACCCTAAAATGTACAGCTGCTGAGGGAAGCAGAATCCATTTCCCCCAGGTTTCCCCCATTCCTCAGGTTTGGGGCTACTTGGGTTCCAATGACTTCAGCTGAGTTATAGAAGTGACTCTGTTATAGAAGTGACTCTGTTATAGAAGTGACTGTTATAGAAGTGATTCTGCTGAAGCCCATCCTAAAGCAAGATTTCAGAATTAGGAATCAGAGATGGTAAAGTCAGAGTGAAAAAGTTGTCAGAAGCAATCTGATCCTGAAAGAAGACTTAAAAATATGACTTTTTAAGACTTAAAGATATGACTTTTTAGCCTTCTGGATTTTTTTTTCCCTTTGGTTTGCTGAAAAAGTGATATGAACATAAGAAAAATGTAAATGGGAGTGTACCCTGGGAAAAGCATCACCTGGGAGGATGCAGAGCAGGAGGGGAAATGCTTCTTCAAGGGATATTTACTATTCTGCAGTGGAAATCAGCGGAGAGGCCATAAAACCTTCTCTTCATGTTCCAGGCTGCGAACTGAGGAGTTYCTGTGATCACAGACCACCCCCTTTTTCAGACCAGTGCCATCTCCAGGCACAAAGCCCAGGAGATCTGGGTTCTCCAGCCTCAGTGGGAGAGGCAGTGTGAGTCTGACAGCTCAGGCTTTTGTGGTGTTCAGGAGGTCTCGGTCTAAAAACACAAAATAAATGATTTTAGACAGCAGTGGACCCTACCACACAGCTTGAAGGACTAATTGGAAATAAATGAGTTTGGAGGCAGACCAATTCCTATCRGTGGTTGGCTGTAGACCCTTTTCTAAATGCAATTTTTTAGGCAGGTAGGCCACAGAGGGGTCTCACCTGGGACTTCCTACGTCATTTATCTGGCTTTCCTTTATACAGGGGCAAGAAATCTGGCAAGCAAATGATAGCTGGAGGTGTAAACTTCCAGGAATAGCCAGTTTTATCCATTTCACACTCAAATCACTTTAGATCCAGATGGTGGCTAAATGACCTTCCTCCAGACATTTGTCATCAGCAAACAGAAGGGTGACAAAATCCACAARCCCATCAGGATTTATCATTGCTGCAGCGTGAAGATTTTGCAGAATTGGTAAGGAGGATGCTGCTAAGGTCCCTTCCACTGGCCAAAGAGAACTCACCTAGCAAGGATATAAATTATCTATTATTTAAAAAAAAAACTTTAGATTCAGTCTGATTGGTGAGTTAAAGGGTTTTTGCCCAGGTTAACTTTACTATGCTCTGTCCTTATGACTATCCAACACTGGATTTTTATTCTAAGGACTTTAGCACTACTTTAATATTGGTAAAAGCAATAGAAAATGCTAAAATCTGAGTATTTGAGGGCCACATTCTTATGTGTACTGAGTGCACGTGGAAGTCATGGGAAATTCTGGGCACCAAACTGGTGCTTTGCAGTTCCCAGGCCTTGGCTCCATGAAAATGATTGTGGTATCCCCCAAACAACACACCCTGGCCAACCTCAGGCTGCCCTGTGGAGAGGGATGACCCAGTGGAAGTGCTCTGTTGTGCCCTCCCATCACAACAGCATGGGGATTGRTGGAAATGTTAGCTGGAGACAGTGGGAACATGGATTTGGGGACTC
The DNA here is from genome assembly GCF_030028575.1 of Malurus melanocephalus. Taxonomy (NCBI): domain Eukaryota; kingdom Metazoa; phylum Chordata; class Aves; order Passeriformes; family Maluridae; genus Malurus; species Malurus melanocephalus. The sequence goes on from NW_026623506.1 coordinate 975,883, forward strand.
AGATTAGACCCCTGGTGTCAAAAGAATCCAGAAATGAGAAACGCTTGTGGAAAATCTGAGCCGTGAAATCCCTAGCTCTGACTGTGGTTCTGGCTCCCAGGTGTGAGGCACACAGAGGCCAGTTCCAGCCCTCTTTTCTTCCTGGGTCCAGGTCCTGGAAACAGAATGATGAAGGCCAAAAGACTTTAAAATTATGCTTTTAAATTTGGCTCCCTCTCTGCTTCATGAAAGGCTGTTGCTGAATACCCAGTGGCCACACTTTSGGATGGATCTGTCCCTAAGAAAYCAAACACCTGAGATCCTGATGAAGRTAACRMKAATTTGGAGRAATACAAGGAAAAAGAATTTYACYCTTTGGTCCTGGAGCAGTGTTGAAGAGTATCTTAGGCCTGGGCTGATGGTGATTGCCCTGGCCAAACCAGGGTATGTACAGCAGCATGGACAGCATGGAAGATRGATGGGATGATGATGGTGATGATGATGGGGGTCCCAGAGGAGCCATCTGCTTTCAGAGAGGAGTTTATTCTTTAATACTATATGAGACTGCAAGATTCTTCCCTCATGGGGCAATTTTTGGCCTCATGGGCAAACAAGCACAGCTGACACTGAAATACAAATGCACCCACTCACCCACAGAGGGAAACCTGCTGGTCTGAGCGCTGACTGCTGGTGTCACCAACTGTGTGGCAGTGACTGAATTGCCATCAGCAATGCCAAGGGCTTGAAAAGGAGCCAGGAGCCTTCCTCTCCAAGGAGCAGTGTGCCTTTCTGGCCGTGCTGTGGCAGTGGCTGATGTCCCCGCCAG
>NW_026623506.1:977470-1024854 GCF_030028575.1 Malurus melanocephalus
CTCCACACAAAGCCACTTATCAGAGCCAGGAGGTGGGAARGGGGAGAGTTACTGTACAAACAGGCATTCAAAATTAATTGCTTTTCATCTCTGGAGAAGGAGCTGGCCTTTCAGCCCCGGGATACAATGAGGGACTGTTCTGATTGTATCTGTTCAGGGGCCGAGTACAGCCAAGGGCTGTTTGGCAGGGGCAGGCTGAAGTTTTTTGGGAGAAATGAATCGAGCGACCAAGGGTTTTGTCCTCCTGGGGCTGGAAACTGTTACAGTGCTAATAGAAGTGATTACCACGAGTTTGCAACCACAAACGGGGTGTTTGCATCATATAATTTCTCTTCTCCATGGAATTTGTGTTGTGAACCTGTTTTCACACCAAACTCCTGCTTGTCATGGTTTGTCACTGCTTGCTGTGCCCTGATATTGCTGATAAATCCTATCTATCTGATAGGGTGACTCATGTGCCAGAAATCAGTTTGCTTTTCTTGTGAAAAAAGGTTCATGTGCCAGAAATCTGGTGCCTTTCTCATGAATCATTATGGCACATTCAGTGTTTCCTTTAAAATTGAGCAATGGCAGGTAAACAATTGCATAGAAATCTCAGTCCTCATTGAAAAAAATAATGAAAAAAATAATGAAAAAAGTAATGAAAAAAATAACTCAAAGTTGTCAAAACACATGGGCCAAAAAAGCTTATATTAAAAAAAAAAATTAAAAAAAAAAATCACAGAATCATAGAATCCTGGAATGGTTTGAGTTGGAGGGGATCTTAAATATCATCTAGCTCCTACTCCTCCATGCCAGGGGCATCTTTCACTAGAACAGGTTGTTCACAGCCCCATCCAGCCTGGCCTTCCAGGAATGGGACATCCACAGCTTCTCTGTACAACCAGTTCCAGTGCCTCACCCTTCTCACAGGATAGAATTTATTCCAAATATCCAATCTAAATCTGCTCTTACTTGATTCACTACTATGCAGCACCTGGTGGTAAACATCCTGAGAGCTCCTCGTGACCCAGACTGTGCCCTTAGACCCGTGAAACACAAATCACAAATTGCACTGCAGTGAAAATGAACGGACCACAGGAGGACCAGGGGGTCTACATGGGCCTGTGCAGGTGCTGTGTCACAGCTTTTGGGGTCACCACAGACTCCCCACCGATGCTCTTCTCACCAGCCACGAAATGTAGAACCTTTTGTTCAAATCCCAGCTGCCCAATCCAGTGTAAGCTGCTCTCCTCCTCCCAGTGCTGATTCCAAAATGCCAATCAAAATRTGGTCAGGTCCCTGCCTGCTCCTCTGCCCCACCTCTTTGCAGAGAAAAAATGACATCTCTAATCCTGACAGTGTCCTTACCCTGCCATTATGTGTCGTGTTAGTAACTGATGCCAAGAAATGGGAAATGTGTTCCTTTACTAGGCTGAATTATGATTGCATCCTCCTAAAACTGTATCTCTGTTTGCAAAAATGTCAGCAGGTACTGAAGAAATTTGAGGTTGTTTCTGACATGAAGTATTTCAGGGTTTTTCTGAAGTCGTTCCAGACTCTTAACTCCATTGTTCTGATTTAACCATACTTTCCCCCAAATTTGCATGACAGGAAATAAAAAAAAAAAACCTCTTCAGTCACTTAATTCAAAGCATGTTACAATGAGTTGCCAGCACAAACCCGTACTGACTTGTGGCTGAATTCACTGCTCACCCATATTGGCCAAGGAGGTAAATATAGACTGAGTTAAAAAACAAGGTAAATAGTGTCCTTTGGGACAATACATCTTTATATTGGCCAGAAATCAAAAGTCAATTTTTTTATACCCTCAGAAGGGARAAACTGGAAAACAATAAAGAGAAACAAGCACATTTTAAAAGATGGGAAATATATAATTTTTAAGGCAACATAGTAATTTTTCTGATTTCAAAACCACTTGCCTCRTTGATTTTTGATCCAAACCACATAAACTCCACATAAAAAATACAGCCTGTCCCTATAGGGCATTTAAAAATACACACTCTTTAGYTCTATTCCTTTGTCAATATAGCATGTGTCAAGTGTGGAAGAAAAACATCAGAAATAATAAAAATTATATGAGGGATTATCTGCATTAGTCCAGGAGGTGCTGTGGAATCCCACAACTGGGGATGGATCATGGTCTCAGGCAGATGATGGGGAAGTCAATAGGGTCTTTGTCCCTGGTTGCAGTGAGRCTTTCATTTGCTCTGCCTCTGCCAAGGATCATCCCATGAAGCATGTTGCTAAAATTATGTTAATATACAAATGTTTCTTAGTTTGTATTCCTCAGAGTGTTAGYGAGACCAGAACCACTGAAGTTCAGGGTGGGAAGGATGTGACATACTGCAACCAACAGTGTTCTCCCATATTGATCTCGGTCTTGAGCAGCTGAACTTCCTCTGTTAATCTGAGATTGGGATGTTTTGTGTGGAGCTTCTCCCAAACCCAGCTGAGAGCAGCAGCAGAAATCCTCATCCACARCTCTGGACTCATTAAAAATTTAGTGTTTCCTTGTTTCATTTGCTTTGCCTGTGTCACTGTGCTTTCCTAAGCAATTCCACTGTGACAATAACATATTGGTGTCTTTTGGTATTGGTCATCTCATCTGCTTACCTCACTTGATCCTTCCCCCCCGATCTGGGGTGATTTCTGGGGTTCCCTCCTGCTCCCTGTGCTGCTGGAGGCAGAACTGACTGCACTCCTGAAGCAGATGGGCTGGGTGAACAATGGGAGCGTGGCAGCCTTCTCCCTTCACAAGGATTAATTTTTGCACCTGCAGGGAACCCATTTGGGTATGGAGTGTTGCATTCCCTTGAAGCAAAGTTATTGAAGGAAAAAGGGTTCTTTGTGACCGAACACTTGCAAAGTGTTTCAGGGATTTCCTCTCTGCAGCCCTTGTGGGACAGTGCAGGGGAGTCAGGCACTGTCCTGGAGAAGGCAGATGGACCAAATGACCCCTCTGGGTCCTCTGTACTCCTGTTTCATTAGAGTCCATCAGCCTTGGGGTCATCTTTGATCTCCAGTGTGCTTTTGTTTTCAATTTTCTTTACATCATAAAAYTTTGCAGCACCCAACAGGCTGCTGACCTTGATGTTCAGGGAGCACACCGAGTCATTTGTTTGGGCTGTACAGTCATACCAGATGTCTATATTTTAAATTCATTTATTCCAATTAGTTTGGGTGGACTGAAATTACAAGTAYTTGGCAGCTTCTTGGGAATCATGATGATTTTTGAAATTCCTGTCATTGATACTCCTGTGTTAAAATTTCTCTGAGTTAACTTCCAGAGAATTAAATAATTGCCATTGATAAATCTGTGCTGTGTGTTCTCATTCATATTATGGAAAATAAAAAGCTTTACATTCTCTTACATCCTGTTGACTCCAYGTAAAGGTGCACAGGATATGCAGGTATTCCTCTGACTTTGGATAAAGGAATTTGTGTACCCTGCTTCACTCCACCTCTGAAAGTCTGCCTTTGAATTACTAGGAGCTCAAAACATGCCACATCACATAACTTTTCTGCATGTTCCTAAAGTACATATCCAAAACAGGTTTGAGATTAAATGTTTTCCCTTGGGCRCTCTTAATTCATGTTAAAAAAATTAAACTGGGGGAGGAGGGCGTTTTATAATCGACATTATTTATTTTCTTTTCCTCACAACAAAGCCTTGATCCAAATTAGAGACAGTAAGAAAACATTCCTGCTCCCATGGTGGGTGAGAGTCCAACATATCATGTCCAGAGGGCTCGTGTGGAACCGTACCTTTGTGCCAACAACAGGTTTCCCCATTTTTCTCTGCTTCTCTACCATGGCCTTGATGAAGTGGGATAATATCTCTGGATGAAAATGAGAGATGGAGGCAGTGGAAAGACCACTTCTCTCCTGATGCTCTTTTCAGAGCATTGTTTTGCCCTTGGGAAAAATGTTTTTTAACGACTGAGTCATTAATATGATGATCTGATTCAGGACATGTGCCTTCAGGGGTTTGGTTCTACTCTTCACCCTAAAGTTTCCTCTGCAAAGGATGGAGTAAAGGAATAATTTTTCCATGGTATACAGCCCTACCGAGTCATCAGTGGGGCAGTAGTGATACAACTGGGCCACATTATCTGTTGTTTAAAGGGCTTTTATCTGGAATTTTAGAGGCGTCAACTGTGGTGCAATATAACCAGGTACACGGAAATTCAAATTTCCCTTGCAGAGCAAGGATGGATCAGCAGCTCTTCACATGGGTCAAGACTCCAAACCTCTCTAGACTTGCTTCCAGACCTTTCTGTAGTGCCATATTTAGGCAGTGGGACTYCTTCTGGTAATCCAGAAGAGCTGGTGACCTGAACTGCTCAGTTCATCTGAGTTTATTCTTGAGTTTACAGACGACAGCTGCCTAAAGAAAAGGGCTGACAACACATTGCTCAACTACAGGGAAAGCTGGCTTTGGGGACGTGCATCCCACTTTCAGGCTGAGATTGTATATGAACAATAGGAAATTATTGCCCGATGAGCTCTGGATTCATCTGCTTCTAAGCCATAAGGTCACTGCAAAGACCTCATTCAGGATTGCTTAAATTTTCATGGAACTGTTTACTTTGAGAGGGGAACCAACAAGGAAGGAAATTATGGACAAAATTCAAAGGAGGGAAATATTTGGAGTTGTAAGCTGCTCTCAGTCWATCCCTGCAGGTTATAGGCACGGCTGGGAACAAGAGTGTGTTAAATCTTTGCTAGATTTGGGTGAAAAACCAAACGTACAAATGGTCATTATGGTTAAATACTCTCTACAGAGTTAGGGCTGGAAGTCCAGGAAAAGGTTTTTAACTTGCTGTAAAATGACTTATCAAGTAATGTGAAATTGGTGAAATTGGCCTGATTTGCAGAATTAAGTGTTGGTAGGGAACAAATTCTTGGAACAGCTCCATTATAACTGCCTCCAGAAAATYAATAAGGAGCCTGAATGAAAGATGCAACATTATAATCCCCAACTGGAGAAGTCTAAGTGTCAAATCCCAGGACTGACGCTGCAAATGGCTTAGAAAACAGCAGTCACTCAGGTCAAGGAGAACAAATAACCACGTCTGGAAATTGTCTCGGTGCCACTCATCTCGGTAGGAAATGACACAAAAGTGATGATGAAACAGAGCAGATTGCAAGTTCTCCCTGGGAGGTGGGAAGCCCATGGGAACAGGCTTAGACAATTTCACTAAAAACAACCAGACAACTTGTTTTTATTATACAGAATAATATATTACCTTGAAATTAACGTGCACATTCACACTGGCCAGGTGGCTTACTGTAAGAGTGAGATGGCATGGAATTACAACAGGAAAAGAAATCCATCTGTAAATAAAGGCATTCACCTTGGATAATTGATAAATTGTGTCACAAAACATCCTGCAGCTTTCCTGACAGCTTGTGGGTTTTCCTCAGCAGACACCATCATGGTTTCATAGTTGACTGTCTGATCACTCTTCAGCGTTATCACATCGAGTCCTCGCCAAGTTGTTTGGAGTTTCCTGTTTACAAAAACAGGAAATCGCTGGAGCAGAAAGGGCAGGTTGCAACAACTCATTTGTTGCTGTTGATTTTTTCCCCACCCTTCACTAACTACCTTGAAATGAAAATAAATGTTGGTGAGAGTGCCYTGCATGTGCACACAGCACAGAAAGGGATGTGTTTCACTGCTCTCGTGCTGGCACTAGGCTGTGCTGTCATTTATCCTGTGGAGCCACGTTTTGCTTTACTCACTGCCTTTTTTTTTTGTAAAGGCAAATCCATCTCCTGTATTATTTCTAATCAATGTGGAACATAATGCAATTCATGTCTTACTTACTTCTCCACCTGAATGGTGTCTCCAGCTTTCCCAAAGTTATAGCACATTCATTAATTTGACTATTAACCATTTTATTATTCTATGCTAAGTGTACGCTCTTCGTAAAACAACCCAGGGGCCTGAATACATTTTCCTACTGCCTGGGCCCTTTGAAGTGCTACCCTGATTGGGCAGATTTGTTTTTTTTTGGTCTGTAATGTAYAAGGCCATGGATGGTTTAAATTCAAGCTCAGAGGCTGTAAATGGAGCTGGGATGGTTTAAGAAGCTCAGCCTGAGCATCCTGCAGCATTTATCTCAYAGGTTTGGGAGAGTCTTGTCCCAGCAGGTGTTGCAATCTGGGACTTGAAGCAAGGAGAGACATCCCAGCAGCTTCAGTTACCATTACCAAAATTGTCATTTAAATGCTGGTTGCACCTAAGGAATAAAAAGTTAGGTTTTTGTGTTAGGAGGAAAGGCAGAAGAAGAGATCAACCTTGAACACCAGATCATTTTGCAGCTGGGGAGAGAGAGCTGACCTTCTCCCCATTCAATTGCTCTGTTAACCAGGGTGCCAAGCACTGGGATATCAGTACAAACAACCTACTGAAATGAGGTAGGGAAGGTGTTAAATACAGGGAACATTTTCTGCGGTCCTGCTCTAGCGGGTCCTGCTGTTAATTTTGAGGATGACAAGGGCACATCCTCTCAGTTTGGGACAGGAGGAAGACTSAATCCTTTGTGTAGGTGCTGAGCCATCACCCATCTCCACCCATCCCCTGCTCAGAGCTGATCCTTGCCCCTGGACCTTCCCCTCCAGAGCCTGCTGGCACCCATGGGCTGAGCTCCYGGCTCTCCCAGGCTGTCTGGAGAAACTGTTGTGAGAAAGGGCCTTTTTCMCGGTGCCTTAAGGATTTTCAACAAAAAAAACACTTGAAAGGGAAAACCGACAAGGGCTGCTTCCAAAGGAGCCTTGGCAGCACCGTCTTCCCAGCCTTGCAGCCCATGCCACTCCACTGGCCTGAGAGGTGCCTCAGGCAAAGTTGCCACAGCTCTGAGCTGAGACTATTTCCCCTGAGATTAAAAAGGAAAGGACAAAAAATGACCCTAATTCCAGAGAGAGTTGCCTGCTCCGGGAGGATTTCGTGCAGCCCCTGAGCCTGGGAGCAGCGCAGGGCTGGGGAGCCAGTGTGCTGCAAACACTGAGAGTTTGTCACCTGGGATTTTCTCCGAGGGGTTTGGGTCTTGTGGACCTGGAACTGCTTGGCCTTGGGTGCTTTGTTTGTGCTCAAAAAGCCCTTTGTGATTGAGCCATCTCCATCCGAGGGTGCCACAGCCTCTGTCCACACTCCGGGGCTCCCTTTATTTCCAGGGCTCTTTGTCCACACTCCAGGACTCCCATTATTTCCACAACTTCCTGGCCAATGCAATGGAGGTTAAACTGGTACTTGAAGAACACAAGGACAAGAGAGACCCCCCTCACCCCCTTCCTTCCCCAGATGCTCTGGGACATTGCAATGCCTGTTTTTTGGGGAGAATGAACAGTTTTCCTGCTGCTGGCAGAAGCATCTCTGTGTGCCTGTGCTGACACACCAAATCCAGCCCTCTCTGCTGCTCCTTCCCCGGGGCAGTGCTGGCTGTCCTCCCCKGCTGGCACAGCCCCCTGCCCTCCCTGCCAGCCTGTTAGCATCACAATGGGGAAAAACAGGGAAATACAGCTCTTCTGGTGCCAAACTGGAAGGAAAACCCCGGCAGAGAGCTGGAGGAAATGAGGCCGTGATACACAAAGGCAATGGGAACTGGGGCATTTCTGAGGATTTGGCCTTAAAACAGCACACGAGGTGATGGTGGCATAGCAGGGCTTGGACTTCCAGGGCTTAGAGAGAGCTGGGCTCTCTTCCTCCACCCCAGGACTGTGAGAGGAGGTGAATAGCAAAGGTTGTCACTTGCTCTTCCTTGGATTTAGGAGCTCTCCCATTTGGATCCTACCCCACACCCCAMAGCAAAGCTGAGCAAACAGAGCCAGCTCTGCCTGAGAGCCTGCAGCAGCTACAGAACACCTGACAAAACTGCTTGAACATGAACAGGAGAGCCTGGTTTTGTGCTACTGAGGAAACCTCTCCTGGCAGAGCTCATCAGCTSTCTCCAGCTGAGAGATGCTGGAAACCAGCAGAGTTTGTGGAAGGGCAGCACATTCAGGTCTCTGGGTAACCTTTTATAAAGGGAGGGGCAAGATTGCTCTCTCTAGCTTGAGCTAGCCCTTCTTCTCACAGAACATGCTCAAGAAGCACAGGAAGGAGATTTATACACCACCCAGGAGATCCCATGGGAGCAGACAYCTCTGTTTTGGAGGGACCAGCATTGCTATGGCAGATCACTGTGAAATCCCTTCCCCTGGCTGTGGCTGAAATGCTACAGACCTGTCAGATCTGCCACAGAGGGGATGAGAACGTGCCTGTGCCAGTGCTGGCTGCCAAGAATGTGAGGTGTTATTGGAATTATCCCTTCAGGGTCCCTCCAGTGAGACCTGGCCTAAGAGACACCCCCATCCCAGGAAGGACACTGAGGCTGATGGGACTGGATCCGCTTTGTTGGGCTGTGTTTGGATGAGCAGCAGGTGGATAAGAGATGGAGGGAGGAAAAAGACATCCTGTCACATGCCTTTTCTAATTTGGGGAGAAAAAAACTATGTTTGTGGACCTCAATAAATTCAAATGCCCAAATAAATGTTTAACTTGGCATTTTCTAAGCTTTTTTTCCCTTTTGGTCCGTGATTGGATTCCACCAACAGAATGAAGAGCAGRAAACATTTTCCCAACACCACCACCAAAATGTGAGTGGAAGACATGCAGAAAAAAAATTTCTGGAGACCCTTCTGATTTATTTGCAAAATAGTTTTCAAAACAAAAAAATGTGATTTGGATTAAAAACTATATGTAATTCTTTGTTTGAAATTGTACTGRATTTAAGATAAATGTTTCCATTTTTATGTGGTGAGGAGGAAAGGTGTAAAACACAGAGAAATAAAGAAATCAAAACCAAAATGGAAACTTCCTGTACCAGGAACTTCTTTTGTAATAAAATGAAAATGTCTCACAACTGCATTTTCTAAAATAAGCTGTACAGAATTTGATTAAATTGTAGTCAGGTTAAAATAAAACTTAAATAACAGTGTTTCAGCGGTTTATTAAATGAGATCCTCAGCATCCTGTGCTGATGTGTTAAGAGATGATCTATGTAAGAACAGCATTAGGAGGCTCTGAAACACAGAACCTCTTAGGAATGAGCTGCTGCCCCCTCAAATCATCACAAGCAATAAAGTGAAATACCTGGAGTTAAATGAGCTTAACTAAGAGATGATGGATGTGTCTAGAGCTTAGCTGGACCTGTTCTCAATTGTTTCATTTTACTGACAGAATTCTAAGCAGGTTTGTGGTGATTTGAAGGGACAGGAAAACCACTTCTCCTTTAAGTTTGGAGGGAGCCTACCAAATTGTTTTTCTCCATTCTTCTCTTCCTCTTCTCTTCCTCCTCTTCATTTTTACCATTAGGAAACCCAATGATGTGCAGACTTCCCTGKTAAAGCTGTGGATCTTGAGGAGCTTTTCAACAGACTGAATTTTGTCCATGGAAACAAAAGAGAGGCGTATTCCTGTATCTGATGGGGGTAAGGCCAATGAATGTTTGGGAGGAATGCTCTACATACTACATAAGTCCAATTACAAGTTAACAATTGTTCGTGGATTTCTATCATGGAATATGTTCCTCTTGTTTCGTAAAGCAATAACCAAAATTACATGTACTTAGGCACATCCCAAGATAATCTCTTTAGTCACCAAATCTACACAAAATGGCCTTTTTTCCAACTGGGCACTATGTCCAGATTCCCTGTGGACAATGGTTACAAGCTTTAGCTCCAATTATGGCTCAGTTTATATCCCACAGAAAGACTGGCTTTGCTTTTGGAGCCCTGGAGAGGCTGAGAGAGGCACTTCACACGAATTTGTGAGCYTGCACCTTGATGGGGTGATGGATGCTGTGCCTGCACTGCCACAGATCCCTGGTGTGTGGGAAGAAGAGCTCATTGCCAGCCAAAATACAGGTGCACAGCGCTGCTTACGGCAGCATCCCAGAAACRGAGGAAATACACCGTGGGCTGTAATTGGGCCCCGAGGGCTGATACTTCTTCCCTTTTTCTAAAGGCTCTTATGTTTTATCAAGTCATATTACCTCTTTTAAGAGCAATCTCGCTCAGGGTCACCGGGTAGCAGGGCCAGGCCAAGCACAATAAAATAAGCTGGGCTGTTAATTYGAAGCAGATTGCGGCAGGACATCGCACATCCAAACCCGGCACAGCCTCCCTGGCCCAGCCAGAATAAACTGGGCTGCACTCATACCTCAGAATAAACTCCAGCAACTTTAATAAATATTATATTTAAATGTGTGCGGCTCCGCGTGTAAACCGCTGTGACCAAACTGAAGCAAACCGGAGCTTGTGTTACAAAATATCAGCGTTTGGCTTTTTTAACAGCCCTCTGTTTGTACTACCAAGCAACCAGAGCTCCAAATAAGAAGCCGTAGCAGAGCTCACCTCCTCCTGACGCCTACTGTCTAATGGAGACCAGATGCAGGAGRATATCTTGCCTGCAGTGAGTTGAAAAGTTGGGATGCATCCAAACAGTCCCTGGTAATTCAAGGGACAGGCACTTGCCTTTTTTGTCTGGTTTTGTCTGTCTTCTCCAACTTGCCTGATGAGATATATTCTGGTTTGGGATGTTTGGGTTTTTTTTCCCCATTTCTGTCAAAATGTTTTTGACTGCAGTTCCCTGGTGATTCCTGGGTTATTGTCATGGYGACTTTAATGTTCTTACTCAGGTATAGACTTTCTATGGAAAATGAAAAATAGCAGCTGCTCATGTTCAGTGGCTGTTCAGGTTAAAGAAGTTATTGCTCCTGATCAGAAGATAAGAGAGGTTTTGGGTGAGGGAGAACAGTGATTCTGGCACATGCCAGAATACACCAATCTCATTGGGAAACCAAAGGAGGAGAGTCCGGATGAAAATATTCGTCACTGGGTAAACAGGGATWGGGAGTATTTACTCAGAAAACAAATAATGAGAATGGCTGCCCTCAAATTAGAGGATGCACTAAGTGGCCTCCTGAGGCAACAGAATAGAGACAGATATTTAAAATGCTGATGTAACACCAATATTAGATAGGCTTGGAAGAAAATTTTAGTATTTTCTATGCAAGACAGTGTTGGAACTTAAAATTATTTTAAAAATTAGGGACAGAGACCCTAAAAAAAGTAAGTGAGCTGAAAAAGGAGCAAATCAGGAAGGACAAGACACCCCACTTYAGCATGGATAATTCTCCCAACCAAYACAAGAAAAATTGATTAGACWGYRAACTATCTAGGGGTTGCAGTGAGACACAACCTGATCAGAGTCAGAAATGCACTAAAGACGTGGAGGTCATGGAGGTGTATAGAAGTGTGAAACTTCCATGAAGGAATGTTTGCATCCTGCTTAACATTGACAAAACCTCAGTGTTCAGTCCTGAGCCAGCTTCAATGCACGGAGTGYTGCTAGAAAGGGAAAGGCTTTATACAGCTTTATTCCTGACATCTACCATGCATAGASCAAGATGTTATCTGTTCATGAACCTTTTTCTTTTCTGTGCTCTGTGTGGCCACTGCATGTGTTTTTTATCTGATGTATGTTTGCTTAGAAACACAGATTTTTTTTCATAGGTGTGGCTGCAGATATGTGTAAGCTTTATGTAAAATGATAAATATATATATATATATATATATATATATATATATATATATAAAATATAAAAATAGATAATATATAAAAATATATCATATATAAAATTATGTAAAATTTTAAAAAAATAAAAATGCAAAAACAGCTGTGTGAGAATGTGAATGCAGATCCTGTAAGGGTTTGGACACATGGATCATTAAGCACATTCATCACTGGAGTGCACCATAGCCAGTTGCACATTCCCAGCAGCAAATGTGAAATTAAAGCCACTTTGGTTGCAACTTTTGCAATAAGCCAAAAGTGTTGACTTTCAGCTCAAAAGGCCAAACAAACCTGGTTCTCGTGTGCTGCAGCCTGCTGTGCTGATCCATCTCCCTTTTGTGCACACACAGAACCAGCCCAGCCCTGGATCCTCCCCTTGCCTCTGTGTGCACCAGCAGGAGCCCCTCGGGCATCAAGGTGGGAGGTGAAGACATAGGGCAGAAAAAGAAAATCMGACACATCCTGTGGGTTTTCCTCAACACTGACGTGTTGCAAGTGTGTAAATCCTGTCGATTTCCACGATGCTTTAGAAAAAATGCCACTTCAGTCCGCGGACAGAAACGAGCTGTGCTTAGGAATCATTCAAAGGATAATTGGATGTTTTCTTGCACCTACCACAGCATCCCTCTGACCACCGACATTATCTTGGTCAGCTGAGTGGTGGGAGAAGCAAAACACTTAGYAGGAGATAAACGGGCTATATTTGARCYCTRTATCCTGATAAATTAGCTGTGCATGCGGGCTGCCTTTCATCTCTGCAGGAAGGAAGGGCATTTCAGAGCTCTGTGATCTCCCAGGCAGGGAGACAGTGATCCCCAGCCCGGGCATTACCCCTTGGGCTATCAGGCATTTAAACAAAACCATCTCAGAGTCAGCAATTTGCCGTGTCCTCACCAYTGCCTGTRATTTKGGGATGTCAGAGGGTTGYTTTAATGTTGGTTCATACCCTTCGTGCTGCTGCTYTCAAATCTCAGTTGTCTCCTCCAACCACCGGCACCGAGGGACCGGTTTTGTGAATGTCACCTCAGCAGGGCATCCTTTTTTCAATGGGAGACATCCCATTGAACAACAAAGGGAAAACTGATGTAGAAAATTGAATCCTTCACGTGAGATTTTAAGGAGTAAAATCCCAAAGTAGACTTCACATGAATTACCATCATGTTTGCTGAAGTTGAGATTTATATAGTGAAAACCTCACATGTGTAGGACCAAGAGGTCAGGATGTTAATGGCATAAGGTGATTTTACAAGAATATCATCATTTTGGGTATCTCAGAGTCAAGTGGTTTTTTGCCCATTTGTGATTTTCTGCAGCCTTTATGTCAGAACCAGAAGGCAAGTTTCTGGCTAGTTTGCTCAAGGCATTTGAGGCATTTTCAGATGGAATCTCTGTAAAGTAAGCAAGGATTCACCATGTTTTAATTCTTCTATAGCCAAGCCAAGGTCAGGCTCTCCAGTCCAGCTGAGACAGAGTGTTGGAACTTCAGAATGCTGGCTGAGGAGATTTTACATTCAGTGGCATCAAAAGTTTGCTCCAAAACAGAAATCCAAATTCCAATGGCAAATTTTGCTGTCACAGGAGAAAAATGTTCTGATTTGACAAGCAAAGCAAAGCAAGGCAGCACAAGGAATGGAAGGTATTTTTTTCATGCTGAAAAATCTCTGGAAAATTTTATTTGGGGAGAATCAAAGTGGATTCTTCCCTGGAAGATCAGGGTCTTGAGTTACATTTACTTTTTCCTACTAGACAAGACTCAAAGTAAAGAAAGGTTTTTCAAATGGATGGAATTAAGGTGCTTACCTCAGTATCATTGATGGMCAACAGAATTTGAAATGGCATTTATACGTGTCTCCTTGGAAAATGTTGGGGATTTTTCTTGCAAGGTGTATTCCTGTCAGAAAACCATTTGTGGTCCAGTTTCAGGGCAATTTAGTCCTGATTGTWTCTTGTTTAAAGATGTCATGATGACCACGTCACAGGAGTAGCAAACTATGACCCTATGGAATCTCTAATTTCATGCAAATTGTTAAATGTATATTATTGTTATTTTTAAAATAGCAATTAAGTAAGAAGAGAAATGTGCACTTTCCATTAACCTCTGGCATCCCTTCACTGAATTTTGTTTTTTTCTAGCTAACAGCAACTTGAAGAATTAAAGCACAGTCTTGATTCACAGCATGTACTTCCAAAGTTCCTTTGAGTGTCTTGGCACCATCTCACAATTAGTGCTGCTTGGTTAATTGGTGTATCACCACTTTAGACTCTGAAGAACTTGAATTAAGCTTCATGAATTTGACTTCCAAGGACAAGGGCTCTYAAAGCAGCAAGAGCAGCAGAAGGGCAGCACCAATCAACAGCTCAATTAGGGCACCCAAAATGCAGTGCTTGGGAATTGTCTCAGTGTTTCCTAACATCTGGGAAAACAAGAGTTTTCAAGCTTCATGAGAGGGTGGACTTTGCTTGAGACAAGGACCAAAGGGATGAACAATTACAGGTTAACACTGTCAAAATATTTGTGTCTTGTTTTTGACCCCAGTAAGCCTAACATATTAGGAAATATGTTTTTTCCTTCTGAATACCCATTTGATGTGCTTTGTACAGCTGGGAGGTGGCTGGAAGAGGACTCTTTTCTGCTGCCTGTTCCTGGCTGATCCTGATAACCAGCTGTGAAAAATAGCCCTACACTGGGTACTACTGCAGGGAATACCCAGGTGAACARAATTAGCTTTTCCTAAAGAAAAAACGGCTCCCATTTAAAGCAGGGTTTATTTCAAGTGCCATGTCTGAAAAAATGGGACTAAATATCCAGAATACTTGTCAAATCTTCTGCATCTGTTACTAAAGGTCAAATGTGCTTAGTACAAAACAGAAGTGTCCCTCTGCTCCTCCCATCAGTGTCCACAATCCAAGGCTACAGGGTCACCATTTCAGCAAAGAATTAAYGTTATTTTTAATATGAAGCACTTCTCCCATTTGTATCTAATCATGAGAAAAAAAAAAAAGGTTAGGTTTTCCTATTGGAAGATTTCCTATTGGCCCAAAGACCAAGCTGAAGGGCTTTGAATCTTTAGTTTTTTTGTTGTTACCACAGGATCCTCCTGTCTCTGCTGCTGTGCTCTGTGCTGGTCTGACCTAAGCCCCTTAATCATCCCTGGGAAGTGGCTGCTCTGAGCAGTCCAGAAAGAAGTGTGAAGCTCTTTGGTGGTTGCTGTGGTTTCTCCTCTCTGTTTTGCAGGGCTCAGCTCTTTCCTGGTGCTCAGTAAATGATAAATATGTCCATTTAGTGTGGTTTTGTAGAAAAGTGTGAACTGTGTCTGCTGGTACCTGCTTTTTGGTTTACCCTTTCCAGTAACTCTTAAACTTATTTCCACCAAATCTGATGGAGGGTTGGGAGTATCAAAAGTAATTGTGCTTCTAGAGACTTCATAAAAATGAGCATGTGGGAAGGAAAGAGAAACCCAAATCTGTGTCTCCTAGGGACAGGTTTATTGATGGACATGGCAGTGATGGCTGAACTATTGGACTTGGAGATCCTAGAGGTTTTTTCCAAMCTAAACAATTCTATAAGAGCCAGTCTTTGTGGTTGTTCTGACAGCACCCAGCTAATGAAGAGGCTGATGTCCACCCCTGCCAAGCTGCACGTGGGGAGTTCCAGTGCTGCCACAGCCTAGTCCTTGGGTGAATCTCAGGGAATGTTGGGCAGAAATGGGGTGAGTGAGTGTGATCCAGGGGGACACAGATCACAAAATTCCTTTGAAATATATTTTTGCCAGAAATCAGATTGGGATGCAACTCAGTGTGAAAAGGAAAAGGAAATTAAGTATTGGTTCTGTTGAAGCCAACAGCAAAGTTACTAATCTTGAATTTTGGCCACTTTCTGTAATAATGTCGCCAAAGAAGAAGATCTTAAATATAAAAGAATTGTGGGTGCAACCCCTGCCATAGATAACATCCCAGTAATGTGGTAGGGGATTAAATCCAGTCTCTCTTTGGGAACTACATTTTGTAAATGCAGTTTGGATGTTTGTCTGTCTTCTTGAGACTCCATTGCCAACACAAACTTGYGTATTTGTCCTCCTAAACTCCTTGTTCTTCCTCAGATGAGTTAACAAGTTAATTCTTTGTTTGGACCTGAAAGAAGGATGAGTTTTGGATGGGACACATAGGACCTCAACGGGGGAAACACCAACCTGCCTTTGATACTCATCTTGGGGTTCCTGAATCCCCCTCTGGAGGTACCAATCCCTCCCCAGGGCTACCAGGGAAACCCTGATGTTGCCTAGTTTTCTCAATTTTAGACTGCAGGGGGGTCTAAATGCTGGAGAGATTCAGTCTTGTATAAAAAGTTTGAAGAAATCTCCCCAGGCAGCATTTTATGGTGGAAAGCAGAGAGTAGCAATCTTGACCTGACTGTTTTTGAGGTTCACCATCAGTGTTTACAAAGCAGTAAAGGTCAGCAGCGTTGTGTTATGCACAGGCAAGAGAGCAAACTCACTTGGTTTYGGAAATGTGAGACAGAGAAAAGAAGTTTTCAAATGAGCTTCCCCTTTCCTGGCATTTCGGAGCAACCATCAGCTATTAACTGTGCCTCCAGCTTTTAATGCATATGATCAAATACTTGAAGGCATTTCTGGAGTGCTCAGAACTATTTCAGTGAAAGTGGCAATTACAGAAATGATGCTGCTTCCAGCCAGCAGCTCCCCACAAGATGAGAGCACCAGACAGCCCCTGGCCACAAGTACCAGAAATCTGAAAGAAAATAAAGGGTTCATTTAAATAAGAGAAATATCATAACTTTATAATAACGGTATTATTCAAAGAAAAATACTTCCTTATGAATTTTGAAAACCACTTTAGGCTTCAGGAATTTTTTTTCCATCCCCCAGTTGCAATTAATTCTAAACCATGAAATAGAGCATGCAATAACATGGACTGATTGTGAGTGTTGCTGGTTCCCCAAGGACTGTCACTTCACCCTGGTCTACCAAGTGGTTTTGAGGATTACACCCTACAAACGTTGAAGGGGAAAAAACAGGTTAAATGCTGCCTCCTGGCTTTTCTTTCTACTGAAAAAGAAACTTTATTGGTTGAAACATCACCTCTTTTTGTTCATTATTTGTAGCAAGAAGAACTTCTGGTCCATTTTTTTTTTCTTTTGGTTCCTCTGGAGTAATGCATACATTTGCTTCAAATTAAAARATTTGGAAGAGTTGACTGGTTTTGTGAGTAATACTTCTGTCTATTCTGCTCATTATGTCTGTGCAAATTGCTGTTGGTTTTTTGTCCTGCAAAAAGTTGTCCTGGAGTCTTTCTCTACAGCAGMTTGTCCTTTTTGTACGTAGTGAAAMAACAAYTTTGTTCCAAACAGAGTTTAAAGGTGGAAAAATGATCTCATGGCTGGTATTTTAGGTTTCTACTGCAGAGAAGTAGAAGAGCARCAGTTCAGTCAATCAAGGACAGTCTTGCTTTTGCAAGAGTTTCTGATGTATTTAAACTTGCATCTGCTCAACATCTGGACCAAGACTTTGTAATTGTACAGGATTTTGTCGGTAAAGAATCAGAGCTGTTACATTCTTTGTTAGGCTGATTTGGTTTGAAAAGGCTGATGCATCTCAGAGTTTATGGCTGTGAAAAGTAAATTGTTAAAACAGGGGTTGCTTTTTTTCTTTTTTTTTTAAGGCGGGTCAGAAGAGATTTTACATGACCCTTGTGTCTTCCTAATTCCTGGTTGGATAAACTTTTTTTCTGGCCTGAGTCTGAGAACTGTCTCCAAGCTGTAAAGTATTTTCTACATGTGGCACACAGGGAAGCTTCTTCATGTCTAGCACTGAGATGGAAAAGATGCTCCAAGCAACCCCTTCCTGAGGAAARAGAATGTTAAGAGTAGCCCTCAAGCAGCTCTGGAGTGTAGTTTGCTATGTTTACCCTAATGTTAGGCAATCACKTTAAAACTTAAGAAAGCTGTATTTTTTTTTAAATTATTATTGTTTGCAAATTTTTGATTAGAACATGTTTTTCCATTGGCTCCCCCAGAAAATTTGCCATATTATCTGGTAGATCAAAAATTGCCCAAGTACCGAGGTAAGACTTGATGCTGTCTGAGAATGACAGTGCTGCCTCTCAGGGCCATTTCATCAGGCCCTGAAATATCCCAGCTCCCAGACTATGGCACCCAGATCCTTGGCAGAGAGGGTATAATGGTCAGAGTGCCTCATGTGAAATCATTCAGCAATGCATGTTCAGCATGTTCCAGCTTTTTCTATCCATGCTCTATTTTCTCTGGTAAGAATCAGGAGAAAGATTTGTGTGTTGTATAAAGCCTTTTCTTTCCCCCATGCACTATACAAGAATAAATAACCTTCTAGATTTAATTTATACTTCTTTTTTTTACTAATAAGAAGCTTGTTTTCAGGGATGGGATGGAAGGAGGAAAGGTTGAGCGGGTTTACAATGGAAATCATGACACATGGGTTCTTTTCTGGTAAAAGAATGTTTTACACAGTGTGACAGAGCTGTCTGTACCAAAAGGCTCCTTGAGCCTGGCAAGGAAGAAAGGCCRAGTTAATTTGTGGTATGGTAGTGGCTCCTATTACCAGCCCGTTTAGAACATAGACCAATGGGTTGGGCAATTGCTTTTGCTCCTAAAATCTGTGTGCAGAGGGACGTTGGCACCATTCTAAGCCTCAGAATGTTCCTTCAGAGTGAAGGAATCTCTGTCCTTGCCTATAAGTCATGTTCTCTAGACAGAGATCTTCAATTACCCCCAGGAAATAATAATGGCAGGAATGTGCTTTAAAAGTCACTGTTTCATAGGGTTTATGCCTGAGTGTGGGATCCCAGGAAGATTCTGTCTGTCCTCTGGGAGGCACAGCCTTGAATCCTCCCCCTAAGGGTCTCCTGTGTCCTTTTTCTCAAGAACTAAGGAGAGACTCATCTTTTCTCTCAGAAAATCACTGTGGCAGGGTGACATTTGCTTTAGAGTCCTCTTCATGCTGTTTGAGTCCTCTCCATAGCACCAAGGTGGCAACTTTTCCAGGAGAAGAGCTGAATATTTCACACTTAGTGAATTATTGGAAGAAGCAAAAGATTTGTGAGACCAGAGAGAACATGGATGAGCCTGACTCTGACCAGAGGGGTGAGCTCCAAGACTTGCTTGATGTTGTGTTCAAGTATTTTACATTGCGTTCTGCAAAACACAAAAATGATCTTTTAAGCAATGTCAACATTGCAGTCTTGCTCTCCCACATAGAGCCCTTAGGTTATAATGTCATGTTTACTCATTCCCACATGTTCACAGAAATCTTTCATTTTTGTACATAATGGCAGAACTCCTACTGGATAAAAGGATGCTGCTTCCCATCCAAATTAGCTTGAAGCTGGCAATTAGGGCACTGTTCAGAGGAGGAGAGAATTTGAATTTAATCCTTCTGAGGCAAGGACAAGGACAGAACCTTGTTTTCCAGACTGAGTGTCCTCACACCATTCAAGTGTTGGAAGGGTAAACTGGGTTTGGTCAGGGATTTTATAATCCATGTATGAGGCAGAGACCCAATAAATAGGACATATCTCTGTTCCATATCTGCAGGGCTTTTCCTGATGTCTTGAATGCCCTAGGGCATTTACACAGGTTGATTATCACTCTGTTCTTTCCCAGAGCAGGTACAGTCTAACTTCCAGCCYACATTGTGCCAAATGCCCTTGCCAGGGGCCAGCTGGATGGAAATYCATTTCTGTCTCCCCTGGGCCATCAACTGCCCCACACTCTCAGTGCTGCTGTACCCAGGCAGGAGGAGAGACTTTGCAGTAAAACCAGAGCCAGCAGATTTCACATCCATCCAGCTGGCTACAACTCTGGTTTCTGTACTCCACTGAGGAGAATAAAAAACATGATAACAGAATTTTTTTTCGCTCCTGATTGTGGTTTTATTAGGCATAATGTCCAATTTTCTTTGGATATTCCAAATATCTGGGCACACACATTTTTCTGTAACAGTTCCCTGTAAGGCAGGTCTCAATGTCTCACAGTTCCTGGCTTGGCATCTTCATCACTGTACAGATATATTGATTTTTGTCTCTCTCCTCAATAGCYCTACATGAATGAGGCTTAACGTGCCAGTGAGGCGAATGATAACACAGGGCTGACACTGTCTCAAATTACCCTTTACAAAGCTGTAACATATGTCCAATACCTGAGCCTATGTAAGCCCTAAAACATGATACTCTGCTAAGACCTGTCCAAGATATAAAGGGGAACTCCTGTGTTTGGATACAGCACAGGTCTGAAGGTTTCTTTTCCTTTTTCTGTCACTGCTGCTACCACTGGCAAAGAAATCAGACTGACATCTCTGCTACTGATGTGTTTAAACAAAGTAATTTGCTTCATAAATATGTTATTGCTGAATGCAAATAAAGAATTATTTCAAGTTATTTGCTCATCTGGGGCCATTGAAACTTGTGGACTTAATCTTGCCTGACTATAAAGTGGTTTATGTTTGAGTTAATGTCCATAAGTGTTCTTCACGGTCAACAGAGATAAAGAATCTCTTAGAAGGTGTGATTCATATTATCCTGAAATGTTTTTGCAAATGCCAAGGAAAGGTGGAGAGCTGGGATTATTCACGAAGCAGATTAAGGAAAATCCATGTCAGTGAGAACAGAAGCCTGATATCAATATTTGTAGAGGATGGGACCCATCAGACATGGCATGGGAACTGGGAGGAGGCAGTGATGCTGGAAAATAACCCAATCTCCTCATGGCACTAGGGAGTGCTACATTTCCATCCCAGCCTGGGAGAGAAATTCATTCAGCTCTGGTGTGTGCTCTTTCAAAATCTTCCCAGAACTCTGGAGCAGGTGCAGAGARAAAAGGACAATACAAGCCAACCAACAAACAAAAACGCCCAAACACAGACGATCTGATGATTACAGGAAATGCTGTGCAGTGAGCCCCTCAGTGAACTCAAATTCCTTATTTCAATTTATCAGAAAAGTTGAAAGAGGGTTTCACCGTAGTGTGTAATTAATTGTTTTTCTTCAGGACGAATGTGCTGCCTACCCAGGGCAGGAAGATAAAACAAGGCAATTCCAAACTGGAAATAAGGCACATTCTAACTGCAAGGTTGATTAACCATTCCAATGAACTACAGGAAGATTGATAGATCCCTTCATTTCTCAATGTCTTCATTTAAAGGTGAATGACTTTTTCAGAAAGAGTTGTTTTAGCCAAACAAAACTTGTTGGAAAATTTAAAGGCTGCATAGCACAGGAGTTGCTGAGGACTTTTCCACAGGGAGGGAGGATTAATATGCTCACTGTGTAGTTTATTATTTCTGTTTACATTCTGCAGAGGAGCTCAAATGCAAGTGAGATGCTTGAGATAAGTGCAGAAACAAACAAGCTAAGACTGGGCTATCTCCTGGAGATAAATATAAGTAGATGTGGCTAATTCAGATATAGAGTTTATCTCAGCGAATCTACAATGTGAAACTGTTCTGGAGGCTTTTTTTATTTAGACACCCTTATAGGTTTTATTTGAATACTTAAAATAAAGAAACAAACAAAAAACCCTTCAAAAGTTCAGAGTTGCCATGGCCAATAACTAACGAATTTCTCTCCTTTCTCTCTGATTTATAAGTTCCCTTAATCATAAACATTCCTCCAGTTTTGCTAGCTGACCCAAATCAAAAGGACGAAGTCAAAGATCGTTGTTGCACATTTTAAAATGCAAGACTGTCTCCTTCCCAATAAAACATGATGGATTCATGGTCCAGCATAGAATTCACAATCATAAAGGCGGGTGATAGAGGTTAACCACCACATTGCAAATACCAGGGCTTTGATTCAKAAATTGAAGAATAAAACATACTTAAAGAAAAAACATTGCTCGCAATTTTGTAAACTATTGACCTCCCTCAAAGCTGGACCTGCRTTTTTGCTGCTTGTGAAGAACCTGCTTCCAAAATTAAACAAAGACTAAATAGGCTGGGCTGTGTGTRAGGGTGCCACAGTCAAGAAGTCAAATCCAGTTGCTTTCTATTTTTTTTTCTCCAGACATTGCTGTGCACATCAAAGCAGACAGGTCTCTTGATCTACTTAGCAACAGATTTACACAGTGCTTCAGGGACCTTGAATACTCACATTTGTGGCCAAACATGCCCCAAACAAACAAACAAACCACTCAGAAATGCAAAAGAAATGTTTTCTGTGTGAACATTTTTAATAGAAATATTTATTTTAACTTTATAATTGTCATGATGAGGTGGAAAATTCCTCCCTTCCCCTTGTTGAAGAGCTGGACAATCTAAAGCCAAATGATGTGGTTATAAGTGCAGTTCTCATCCCACTAGTATTTTCTGCTCTAGGWATTTCCTCTGGATTGCAATGTTTATTTCCATTTTTGCACCTCACTTTCTGTGGGATAATYCACTGTGGAGCCAAGGTAGCCTGGRAGCAAAGGGCAGAAGATCCACTGGGTGCAGAGAGTAACCTGCAAAGAACACAGAGCTATTTCTGCTTTCKTTCTCTTCCTCTCCTTCTGCAGCACAGAATAACACAATTTACCATAATTAGATTTTTATCCTTCCTCCTTTTCAAGACATCTGTATGCTCCCCTAGTACTTTCTCAGAAAAACTGTTTATGCCTGGACTCTGCTGTCTGCAAAGTCCTAAGGGGCAGACTGGGACCATTAACTTAATTTTGGATGAGTGTGTGTGCAAGGTAAACACGTCTGAAAAAGCAGCGTGGATGCAAGGATTATGTACGTGCACACACTGCAATTTCCCATAGCTTAAATGAGGATTCTTTTTATTAAAATAAGAAGTTAATTAATACACATGGGTATTTGAGGATCAGATTCTACATACCATTCATATGGACTTTATTTAAAGATCCTGAAATTAATTAAAAGTACTGGTAAAGGAGTCTGTTTCTGGTGGGAACAAGGCACTGATAACTTGCTTAGAATGTGCAGGAAGTTAGGACAGATCAAAAATTAAAATAAAAAGGGATGGCTAATGCCTTGTGCAGAGTTTGCTTCCACCTAACCTGACTCCCTGGGCCCTTATCARTCCATTGCACTGCTAAACCCAACCCCGAAGGGAGGAAGGGATGCTCTAAGCTGATTTTGCATGTAAGGAGGATATAAGGATTGCATGGCCAGATTTCCGTTGGCTGAAAACACTCAGTTTTGTCACTTTTCCAYCCCAGGATGAGYTCATCTCMTCTTGTTTGTGCCAAAGAACAAAGYAGCTCTGGAGCTGTATACTTCTTGKATAGGTGACTGCATGGAAAACTCAGCATTGTGGGAATAAATCAAGGGCTCGAGGACAAACCCCTGGTGACCACTGGACCACAAGCACTGGGTGTTTTTGTCTTCAGTATTGTTTGAGAACTTCCTGGAAGTTCATGTCAAGGCCAGATTTGCTGTCCTTGGGGATAGCACACCAARGCCACAAGGTGTGCAAGGAGGTGGGTGGCTGTTGGGGCATTCAGAGGAGATTCCTGAAGAAGTTTAAACCTTTGTCTACTGTTATCCAGCTTTGATGCCTCTGAAACCCTTTGAATGCAGAAGGGAGATGAACCAAGAACATTCCCTACAGGCTGTGTTGAACTGTGACTGATTTGTCCTGCTCAACTGAAGTTCTACTCTCAGTATAAAGAAAAGAGGGAGGGTTTTTATGGCCCAGCTCCTGCAGCAGGTGTGAGACACTGTGGGATTTTGGTGAGAAGACATTTCATGGKGAGAGTCACTCTGAATGTATTCAGATGAGGTTGGACTCATCTCAAGAGGCTGTCAACCCAAAGTCCCCAAAATTGATCCAGACTGTTCCCAACAAAATACAGCTTTGGACCAGTATATTCAATAAAACAGCTGAGAAGGCAGCTGGGAGTTTTGTGGGGCAGATCCCATCCAGCCCTTGACTTCATCCTTCTGCTTACAAAGATGTGTCCATGAGCCACCCACAGCAGCTGGTGCTTGTTGGTGACTTGGAGAAAAGCAATGGAGTCAGGCACCCCAGGAATTCTGGTGGGACATCTGGGTTAATAAAACAAATATCCAATGAAAAGTAAGGTAAAGAGATTTTCTAAATAAGATGTCAGTCCATCTTCTAATGATATTCTTCATAGAGATAATTAATAAATGCAATATCCAAAGTGAAGCCTACACGGGCTACAAATGATTTTTGCTTTAAGTAGAACTTTGAAGTTGTGTAGACCTTTCCTCCACTGGATATTTTTATGTATTTTGCCATAAGCAAAGTAAAAGAAGTACTGAATCTCAAAAAAAAAAAAAAAAATGGATGCAAATTCCCTGACCTGTGTTTGTCAGATGAAAGCAAAGTAAATATGTGTGTCTGTGGGGAAACTCATTGCTGTTGTGCTTGGCCGCCAACTAAAGAAAATATTTTTTTCAAGTCTTGAATGAGTTTCGGTGCTGCCCATGAGGCTGGCTCTTTGCACCACTTTGCATCCCTCTCTTATTTCAAATTCACCATATTTTGGGTATGGTAAAAAGATTTGGGTTTTTTTCTCTCAAATATTTTTCTTCCTCTGAGCCTAGGAAAAATAATTAACAAAAGAATTCTCTCTGTCACTCACACTTTGCATAGGCATGATATGTTTTCTACTGTCTCATAACTAAGTGTGCTAATTTTTTGGAAAGGTTTCCCTTATTCTTTTTGTAAGTAGAATGTGCTGGTAGCCAAAACAAACACAGAAAGAAGCCAAGGAAAGAATAAGATATATCTACTTGTATGAATGGTCCAATGAGGGAAATCTCCAAAAACTACTGTAAGTGTTATAAGATTTCAGAGGGCAAACTCATCCAAAATTAATGGTTAACAAAACATTCAGTTCTTAAATGCCAATTGGATAAAAAGAACAGCTTCCAATARTCAAAAAAATAATCGTYCTTTTGRTGTGGAAGGATTGCCTTGTGGTTAWTGCACTGGTCTTGGAGATTGAGGTTTAGCACTTCTCTCCCCAGAGTGTCCCAGTGTGAGTCAACTGACCCTGTTGYATCTTTGTTCTTTATCAGAGGATGGTCCTGGTGTTTCTTTCTTATCTATTCACTTCTCTTAGATTCCTGCCCTCTTGCATCACGTACTTTCTGCTCTCATGTCTGTCTGGTGTCTTCAACAAGGGGCCTTGATCTTGTTTTGAGCTTTCAGAGTGGATAATTTTTTTGAATTAGGTCAGGTCAGGGGTTTTTTTTTGACAAAAAGTAATATTTTCTGAATGTTTTTGTATAGGACCCCAAAATGACATATTTTGTAAAAATTCAGAATGCCAGGAGACAGTTTCCATATTTCTGTATTGTAAAAGCATCTCAAAATCCCAGGATCTATCTAAATTCCCTTTTCCTCACACATGTGGCCTTTCACGGAAAATGATCAGGATTGTTATAGTATCTCTATCTATTTTGCAAATTGGGACATGTTAAATGGTAGCCTTTGGAAAGGTGGTTAGTGTAAATATTCAGGATTASGTATCTGTCACAGGGAATACATTTTCCCCGTGCAGATGAAATCTGCAAAATCACCTTTGTTTTCCTCTTCTCGGTGCAATTATTATTTGCAGAGAAGGAAAGAAACAGTAAAACAGTAAAACCAGCACTGCTCTTTCTGCCTGCAAAAACCTAAGAATATCCTATTGCACATGAACCATTTGGTTTGAATAAACAATCTGTTTACCGATCTAGTGACCACACACACGTGAAACAGGGACTTTGCATTGTTGCATGACARTGTTTCTGAAAGGAAGCAAAGTCTGGATAAACTCTGGCCATCCATAAAAGACTGAGACGGAGGCAGCATTTCAACAGGAAGATGTGAGCAGGGTTTTCTGACACAGCCCAAGCTGAGCAGTGCGTTGGTGGGGGAATGGTGTGTGCTGACATTTCCCTTGAACTGTTCACCAGCTGGCTGAAACCAGACACAGAAAATATCCAGAGAGCCACTCCAAGAAATTTAGCTGGGATGGAGCTGCCCTTTCTCAAGTACAACCACCAGCCCTGCTGCCCTGTCTCTGTTTCCCCTGAGCTGTCAGTCTGATGTTCAGGAAAATCTGCTGGGCAGTGCAGATTTTATAAATTACTTTGTAAWGCAGCTGTAGTGCTATTTTGCCCTTGACATCTTTCTTATTTTTTCAATATATCATAATTTCCATCCACAAGCCCTGGCAGCTCTTCTGGTAGATCCTGCACAAATGATTGCTAAGGGGAAGGTCTGAAATGTAAATAAGCTTTTTACAAGGAYATGAGGTGAGGGTTTTAAACTGAAGGAGGTTTGATTTAGGCCAGATAAGAAGAAGATTTTTTTTTTTTTTTTTACAATGAGGGTGGCAAAACACTGGAAAAGTTGCCCAGAGAAGCTACGGATGCCTCATTCCTGAAAGTGTTCAAGGTCAGGTTGGATGGGACTTTGAGCAAACTGGTCTMGTGGAGGGGTGTCCCTGCCCATGTTGGGCTGGTGGAGAGGTTGGACTTCATGAATTTTAAAAGGCCCTTTCCAACTCAAACTATTCCATATTTCTATGATTCCCAGATGGGATGGATGTGAAAGCTGAGGAGTTACCCACCTTTCAGTTGTGAGGCTGAATTTGGAGCAGTCAGGATCCCAACGGTTTTTGCTGCAAGGGCAATGGTCACGGYCCCCTCTGGGTGAATTTCATCTTGAAGAGCCTTTTTCAGGGCATGATTGTGCACTGATCCACATCCTTTTCTGGTCTCCAGTTTCTGTTTTATGCCCCTTCATGGCAGAGAGTCAGGAGATGCCCTGTGTCAGCTGGAGCCAGAGCAGCTCATCCAGCCCAAGGCAGGCTCAGAAGGGCTCCCCCAGGGCTGCCAGGAAAATCCTCTCTGCCCTCTGCGAACCTGACCCACCTTTCTCCACCTTGCCTGACCTGCCTGACCTCCCTGCAGTTACCACAAGCTTGGATTTGGCTTCATCTCCATATTAAACTTTTTTTCATTAAAATGTAGCATTTTCCTTTTTTTAAGTAGGGACTGATGAAAGCTGTTGCTGTTCTTATTTTTCCTTTCTATGAACTGAAGTGATGACAACTGAGTTTCTAGTAAATTATAACATAGGCAGTCAGTTCCAGATTAGTTTTGACGTTGTACTTTTTTTTTTTTTTTTGGGATGGTACAAAATGTAGCTAGACAGGACTTAATTAAATACTTGTATTTCAGAACTGCAATTTATCTAGCTCAGCATGTCCTTTCCCATGGGTTTGTTTGGATATAGCGAATTTTTAGCTTTCAGGCTGCCAGACATGGAGAGCTCTGAGTGTCCATAGGACATGTAGAAAACAGCAAGCATGCCCACACTGCCCTCTTCATGATTTTCCCCCAAGCAGCCACCTCTGAGGATGAGAGTTTGGCTTCCAGACCTCTTAGCATCTGCTCTCTTGCCGAGCCTGCCAAGTCTGTTATGTTTACCGACTGAAACAAGCCAACATATTTTCGTTGTATCTCTTACTACCGTGACTCAGAAATAATCCCATATGGCTGCAGTGCTGCTGCAGCTCTTCATGGGCAGGATCTGGAGCTTGTTGGTGCTGGTGATTTCAGTGAGTTTTGGAACAGACCTGTGTGTACATGTGTGAGGCCTAGGAAAAGATGTTTGTGATGAGTTATCTCTGACTCTGTTAGCAAAGATGTCATTGCTTTCCTGCAGTGRTGCTGAGATCTGCTGGGAGCACGTAGCCACTGGCATGACTGATCAATCCTTGTGCATTCCTAACCTGTTCGCTGCTTCCTGGGCTCTGAGCTAAGTGCTGGATCCAGCTCATCTCATGGATAAATCAGGTTCATACCCATTGCCTGTGGCCACCTCTTTGCTGCAGAAATACTGAAATGAGAAACTTACCTGTGTCAAAGTACTCTTCCACACTTTCCTGACAGTTTATTATTATTTTTTCTAGCAATTTAACACTCACAGATTGCTCTGTAATGACTGCATGAGCTACTCTTGCATTTCTCCAGACCAGATGAAGAACACTGYAGTTTTTCTGCCAAACATCCCAGAAATTAATAAGGAAAGAGTTCTATGTCTGAATGTACTCTAGTGCCTGAATACTTTGTGTATGGAAYCCCTTGTAAGAATACATTTGTCTGGAAAATGCCAGATGTCCTGTGTGTAATGAGGATAAAGGAAGAGTKAGTTCTTGTGGTTTCTGTTGATGGGTCAGCATGGAAAGACTTTGCCAATGTTTGTTGGGTACCTCATGGACCCATGTATTCAATTCTTCATTTCATAGAGAGCAGAGCTGGCAGGGCAGGGAGTCATTCAATTCTTCTTCTGTAGAGGTGACTCCTGTGGGAGAAGATTGGAGCCCATGGACTCATTGTTGGAGGGAAATCTTACCCTGGAGCAGGGGATCAACTTTTCATGACCTTTAATACCTTTTATTTGTTTCATTAACTTTTACCTATTCAATTAATGAAAAACTTATTGTCTGGAAAAGATACGACACAGGATGGAGTTCCTCAAAGGGACTCTMAGCCMCTGTGGGACCTKCTGGCTGAACACTTTCTRTCCTCTCCCCTGCCTGGCTCYCAGATATCTCCTTTCCTCCTCRACAGACTGTGATTGTGCTTTTACAMACYTCCTTAGCCTCCTACTTGTGACTGATGGATGTCCCATGAACACAWACAGAGTGAATGATGTTCCCTATAGCAGATGATAGCGAATATCACCAGACAAAGGGGAAAAAAAAAGGTAGGAGGCTTCAGTGGACAAAATCAAAGTATGGCTGCAATTTGCAGGGGGAAAATGATAAACAGACCTTTGGCTGTGCTGAGATTTGCTCCCTTTTTTTTCATCCAGGAAAATTTTTAGTATCAGGAGCTGTAGATATGACACATATTTGGGATGGGACATCTATTCCAGATGTTGGACTCTCACATGTTGCAGGAAAGCACCAAATTCCTTCAAACTCTGTTGATATTAGTGAAAACCAGGGGAGCTCAGCACCTTGAGAGGCTGTGCATTTAATGACTGTCTAGGAAAAGACATCAGTGCCTCAAAATTGCACATCAATATACTTAATCATAGTGTGCTTTGAGGTCTGTGAAGATTTTACATGGAACAAAAGGCTGAATAATTTGGGAATCATAATTAGAAGCTGCGGAACTTCCCAAGCTGCCTCATTGGCAGGTTYATTTATTGATGCCTCTGTATCACATTCCAGAGTGCAGGATACCCCATCCATTAGCCTGTAGCACACAGAACRGCTTTCCATTGAAAAATTTGGTAATAAAATACTAATTTTGTTATTGGAACAAGTAAATTTATTACTGGAAACCAACATTACTTTGTTAACTGCTGTGGAGGAGAGGACATGCCAATTAGGTGGATAGAGGATGTGACACTACCTGATGCAAACACCATGAAGGTCACAGGCAGAGAGAGCCTGTTAGGACAGGAAAGTAGGGAAAGGCAAGGAGAGGAGAAAAAAAGAGAAGAGACTTATTTCTGTTCTTTATTCAATTATTTTTTAAAGCTGCTCTTTCCTTTGAGTCTGGAGTTGATCATAGGGTGGGAGAGCCAAAGACAAGGAACGTCATGGCTGAATTTGTAGAATAATTGGATGTCAAACAAGTCAGTTGCATTGCTGATCTTGCTTTTCAGAAAAKCTGTGAACTCTTAATTCCTTCTGGAGGTGAACAACTGCTGTCTAAAGAAAAGGTCCTGACATTTTGAAAAAAATCCTTTCCATTTTTTTCCACATTTTTYCAGAGAATTATCCAGATTCTGAAACAATCAAAGTTTTTCTCCAATTTGTGTACAGGATCAACAAAAATTTCCCCGATCAATATTGCAAACTGCAGCTCCACTTTTCACATTGTGTGACTGACGGTGRGCTAGAACYSTGCAGCAAGACAGCAAGCTTTGAARGTAGATTATATCATTTTTGGGTCTTCTTTCTAAGGATTTACTGCAGTTTTAGTGGAAGGACAGCAAAAAACATTGCTTGGAACCTGCCACAGAGCAATTTATAACAGCTCATAACAGTAATTCATGCAAGTTTATTATATGACCTGCTTTATGAAAGTTCACTATTAGTTCAGCATTTAGTGCTCACAGACTTGGCAGAGTTTCCTGCAAGCTGGATGCTGAACATCCGGTGAACTTTGTTTATGGACACAGTGGATTGTGGTTAGGAGGCTTTGGAGCCACAGGTCACCACCCAATTGTGTGCAAGCTTAGATCCCTCTTGCCAGGGGGAATGGAGGCAGCCTGGGCAGGGATCTAGAAAGAAAAATAATAATATTGCTAATAAACCCACCCCCAATCTAGTAATACTACTAATAATAATTTATTTGTTTCCCCTGAATCAATTCTGTGATTGAAACACAGCTGAAAAARAAGAAAGTGGAAAAGCTGCTGAGGACAGAGATGAGGACAGTGTTCTCCCACACTGAACCTGGGTCATCACCCTGCTGCAGGAATTCCTCAAAGGTGCTTCTGGGGGCTTGTGAGTAGAAGAGAAAATCATGGATGGCTGATCACCAGGCAAGGAAACTGCTAGAAAATGAAGGAGAATTTGAAAGAAAACTCTTCCGCTGTTTAGTCTTCCCCTTCTGYTTGGCTGTGGTTTATGACACAGTGATTGACTACAGGCTCTTTTTGAAGCTGTTTATTTTGGAATGGTGCAGTCACTGTCATGTCCCAATTACTGTGTATATGCTGTTTTCATCTTAAAGAGGCCCAAAATAAACTGAAAACTTCACAGACCTATAGTTCATGTGTTCAGCTGTGGATGCACAGAGAGAGCCCCAAACCATTAATTTTGTGTGTAATATGGACCATTTGCACAAAAGTTCCTGCTGGACACATTGTTTCTGTTCTGCACAAATAATTGTTAGGAAGCAGAGCCTGCTCTGCCCCTGCTCTGTGGTGCAGTGCAAGGATTTGGAGCTCCTGTACCAGATCTGTGTGACACCTCAGAGACAGATCCTTCTCATTTGGTGGGAAGAAGYAGGATGGCAGTCTGTGTGTCTGAAAGTGTCAGCAAGCTGAGCATCTTCAGCACGAATCTTCCTACCTCTGGGAAGTACTGCTCAGCTTGGATCTCCCAAATTAAGAGGCTTATCTATGTCCTGAAATATCCTGATGGGAAGAAATCACTGCACAAGTGAGTTTAGGAAGCTGAACCAGCAGAGATGGACATCAGGTGCATGGCATCAGGATGAAAAAGTTTTTCTATTGAACCATCAGTTGAAAGCATTTATGTAATCTGCTGTGTTTTGCTTATAAACAGAAGCTTTGTTCCCTACTCTCACCTGGCTAAGCAGAGGAGCCTAGAGTGTCCAGCAGAAGTTTGTTCAAAATCACTAAAGAGAAAGAAGCTTATCTCATCTGGTCCATTTTAGGGAAGCAGTTCATCCAGTATTACCGCTAGAGACAGTAAAATGGATCTAACAAATACAGGAGAGGACATATGAGACACCAAGACACCAATGAAACAGCATCCTGAATGCAGGTGGGACAGCCTGGGGTGATGAGGGTGAGCACTGGGCTCAARCTGCAGCAATGTGCTCAATCCCTTGCCAGTTGGAATAAATTAATGAACTCCAACATTTGCCTYGACTGTGCAGCCAAATCTGCATTTTCTTTAACATTGAAGATCCAAATACACTTTCTGCAGAGTGTGTGGTCCTCCCAAGAGGGTCAGCATTTCATTGAGCAATACTCTTGTGAGAAGTCACCATATGAAGGTCATTTCTCACCATATCTCAGAGAATCAGTATTGTGCTTGTGACATTGTACCACAAAACTGTCTGGGGTTGTTATGACTTCTACTGTTACTAGGACTTCTAGAAAACTAATTTAATATACTATTAAACTCCTGTGATTAAATTCCTTCTCCTGATGTCCCAAGGCAAGTTAAAATAATGAGGAGGGCACAAACACATTGTCATATAATTAATGCTTGTAATTTTTATAAGGTCAAAACMCTTTYGTGGTAATGCCACCAAAAAGAGCAYGTCTCAGTGAAGYTTGAAAATATATGATGARGACCACAGTATTGTTCCTYTGTGGGMTATGCAGACTACCTCCTTAAGGCATAAAAGACATAGTCAGATGAAAAATGGAAGCTTTTACAAGTGGGAATTCAAAGCCCTCAGTTAAACTTGAATTATCTTCCTTCTGTTTCCCCTAAAGGGGACTGGCTTCTGAAAGTGGACATTTAATTAGGCAAGTTAATTGTCCCCTGCACTCAGTCTTGAGAAGAAAATATTTCTAATGGATTCTTAGGGAGTGATAATGTTAATTTAAAGAATGCTAATTTACAGGATTGGTTGGGAGAGTCTACTCCAACTAGCACCAGAGTTAGCCATCAACAGGGACCATCGTGTCCTCTCTAAAGCATCACCACGGGCCACACTCCATCAGTGATGTGATCGTGGCAGCATCTCTCAGCCAAGCTCTTCAGGTGGTGGACCCAGATGCACTCGACTTTAGAGTACTTGGCAGCTGAGTGGACTCTTATTTTTCTCCATGGTTTATTTCCTTTCCCTTCTTAGCCTTGTTGATGAATAGGAAAAGAGCCAWCTCCTGGTAAACAAGATACCAAGAGAGAACTGTGTAGCACGCAAAACCATTGTGTTATTTGAACTGAACAAAACAGTCCCTCAAATGCTTATTTATGGTCTTATTTTAGACTCTTGTGGAATCGARTTATGAAAGGGAGGTGGTTTTTAATCTGTTTTCCTACATTTCTGTTTTGATTTGTTTTTCTGAGTTGTTGGCAGTGATAATGACATTATTTGTATCAAAACTGAATCGGGTATAGAAGAGTGAGGTGAGGTTGCGTGGACACTTTGAGATGATTCCAGTTATTTCAGCAGAGAGGCAAACATTAATGGTTCTTAACATTTACATGTGCCCAGATGTTAGACACACRCAGAAACAAAAGCTATTAATAAAAATATTTTTTGAAGTTACCAAATTGTTCATGTGGTGAAAACTTGGCCAGCTTCCAGTTTTCCATAACTATTGTAGTCTGAGCTAATTGGGAAAAATGAAAACCATCCTTAAGYTTCTGTCAAAAATGTTGAGATTAAAAAAAAWAWAWAWRWATCTGTTCAACATTTCTCCCTCCTTATTTTTCATCTTCTGTTGCCTCTRGTCACTAGGCAGGACTTAAATATATGTTCACATCCAGGCTATCTGGTTATAATGATGATGAAAAGCATTTTGTGAGGGTTATTAAACCTAGAGCTTCAGAGCTTGCTGTACCTTTAGAAATCAGACTCTGTAGGTTATTCTTCCTTCTGTCTTCTCCACGACTTTAGGTCTTGCACTTTAGGTCAAGCAGTCAGAGCTGAGTCAGAGGTAAGTACCAAACTGCATGGATGATGGGCCAGTAGGCTTTGTTTCTGAGCAAAAATGATGAACAAGTGAGGAGCARCACATCCATCTGACTCTGGTCCTGATGCACCAGGAAGGGATTGGTCTGGTGCAATCCTCTGGATCTGCTGCGTGCGTGCCCTGGATCTGTGCTCCCTGCATAAGCTCAGGTTGGTCTCAAGTATCTGTGACAGTTCATATATTGATAAGCAYGTGTAGAGTGACCATTCCTCCCAACAGCTGGCATCTGGGGCCTTTGGCTTGCTAGAAGATCCAYAGACAGCTTGTATTCCACTTAAATCCTGCTTAGGCTTACGTGTCAGCTGAGATGTAGTGACAGTCAGGGTGTGTGCTCCCAGCCCATGGCTAATGTGAAAGAATGCAATTTATCTTAAACTCCTTGCACTGTGGGTTGAGCTAGATGGCAATAATTCACATTTKCTGGGTGAGGATAGCCTGCCTCAGCTACCATAACTAAGTTGATTTGCTGCTGAATCAGAGGAACGTGCTTCTGGGCCAGTGCCTGCAGGAACAGCAGCATCCTTTGCTCCTAATCTTGTGCTTCAAATGGAAACAGTTAGACCTGCTGAACCTTGAGGAGAAACACAGTCCCTTCAGTGCCTGCCATAATCAGAACTCTCATAATCTTTGTAGAGCTCATGAGTCCTCTCTGGTGCTTTGAGATGAGGCAGGTCCTCATGTGCACGTAGCTACAAAGACCAGAATGGCTTTTACTGTAAATTATTTAATCTTTTTCCTTCCCCAGCAGGTCAGTGCACCATGACTCACACCAGCCCTGAGGAACACATCTATCTGGCTGAATGGCTGCAGATTACCCTGAATCCTCTCCAGACATTTCGGGCAAATATACAACCCACTAACAAGTTGTATCTGCACCAACGCTTCCCTCCAGCACAACTTCCTGTGCTCATCCAAGATAAACAGTGGAAGAGCATCCTGTTGTGCCACGAGGAGAAGAGGATTCAGTTCTTGTATTTGTTTAAAAATATTTAGATTTAGCAAATCTTTACAGAAAATAGGAAATGCCTGACTTACCCAAACAGCCTCTGCTCTCTGCCAGCAGCCTGGGGCTCAGTCACTYRATGTCCCTGYGGGCTGKGCAGAGGGGCCACCGACCTGGGGGWCCCTGGTGAGCAAAGACAAAGCTGGGACTTGGCCAGGAGGGCAAGCCTTGGGTCACTGTGTGTGTCTGCCTGCCAGGCACAGTGGTTTGTGCTTGACAAGGCTTTTTAGGATGGTCTGTGTTTCCTTGATTGCCTTGCTCTGTGCTGTGTATCCTCGTGAGCCCTGCGACTCATCAGGGTATTGAGCATGGGTTTATGTCTATGGAGCACTGAGACAACACTGGGAAACTTGTGTTCAGTGACACCTTTAAGAAGCTGAATAAAAAATGGCACAGGAGGAAAATAAGGCACGTGTAAAGTGCAAATCATGGTTCTTTGAAGGGTTTTAGACCTCAGTGAAAGTCACAACCCAGTGCACCCACCCTCCATGGGAACAGTCTGGTGACAGTTCCATACTCATCCACATCTTCTCACACCACCCAGCTAAGCAATGAGGAGTCAAACACAAGAAATCCCCCAGCAAAACCTGGGTGTTAAGGTCTCCATGTCAGTCGTGACATTTTAGTTTGGTGGCAGAGAACTTTATATTGCACATCTGGAGATATCTATACAGAAGAATGAAGGAGTAAAGCATGAATTCATGCATACCTGTCTTTAGGAGAGAGTGGGAAAAACCCACTATTTGACTTCCTCTGTGAAGAAGAAGAAAGGAAAGACTGATGTTTCAGAAAAGTGTAGTATWGAAAAACATAGGTGAAAACTCCATTTAACCACAGCACAAACTACCCAGGGCACAGCTGTGATCCTCTACRGTGACAAAATTGCATTTTGTTGGTGCCACAGTGTGTGTGTATGTGTGAACACATGTTAAAATGTTAAAATGATGCCACTCAAAATCTGTAATCAAACATTTGCATCTCTAGATAGACAGGTAATCACACACGTGGTTGCCTGTGCCTATCCCTGGCTTTCCTGTGGTAATATTGCAACACAGAAGTCTAAAAAACCTTTGATAGGAAATCAGTTCCTTAGCAAAGGAAGAAAAGACAGACAATAGGACAAGACACAAGCACAGTAACTAGAAATGGTCCAGACTGGTAGCAAAGGGATCATCCCACTTCCATCAGAGCAGTGTGTGGTCTTTGAACAATGCAAAAAAAAAAAAAAATCAACTCCCAAGATTACCATGAGGTAACCAATGTCGTATTAATTATACTTGACACTTTAGAGCCAAATGAAATGACTATCTAATTAAAAGCACAGCATTACCTTAATGAAACAGCCCTCAGCTGTCACATCACAAGAGGTTTTATAGCTTCCCTCCCTACCCTCTATTCTTTGAATCCAAGTTCAGATTCAAGGGAAAGTTTGCTTATGGATTGGCTCCAGATGTGTCGGATGTTTTAACGTTTATTTTCAGCAGCTCCCTCTGCACGATAGTTTTGGGATCTTTCTGAGCTGCTCTTGTTTCCTCTGACACAACACTGGGCTATGCTGTAAGCCTGGGATTGGAAAGTGGTGGTGCTGTCACTTCCAAATCCTACTGATCTGGAGCACATAAAAAGATTTTTGTCCAGACAAATTTTAATTCTTTTCTCTGTGGAATTAAAATTTGAACTCTTTATGCCTGTAACTGAACTTGGCAAGATGCTGCTTTGACTAAGGAAAATTAGCTTAGCTCCTTGGGTTTGCTCTGGTTTCAGGCCAGCTGATCCAAGATAAAACCCTAAAGAGAGGATCAGAATGGTATCCCAAATGGCATTTAGGGCACTGGAGAGCCTCCATGAGCATCCTAGAATGATCAGTCTTTCTAGCTGTGAGGACAGGAGTCCCAGCTGTGACAACTCAGCTTTTATGGGATTCCACAGTGGTTCCTGATTTCATGTTGGTTCATGAACACTGTGGATGGACATGAATGTGGTTCATGAATGTGTGTGGATTGACATGATCCTCCTATGGTGGTTCTACAGACGCATAGTCTCTTGAATTACTAGAATCCTTCCAGAGTCCCCTCAGCAGGTCATTCAGCACATGTCCCACCAGTGCTGAGATTTTCTGAGCTATCTGTCACTTTCTGATCATATTTCCTAGGAATTCTTCTATAGCCACACATTCAAAAAACACCCTTTTCTTGACACACTCCTTTCATTCAGGAGAACCTCAAAAAACAGCAAAGACAATTTCCCCAAATTATTATTTGTGTCACATTACCACTCATTTCCATAATTTCCCAGCATAATCCACTT
The DNA here is from genome assembly GCF_030028575.1 of Malurus melanocephalus. Taxonomy (NCBI): domain Eukaryota; kingdom Metazoa; phylum Chordata; class Aves; order Passeriformes; family Maluridae; genus Malurus; species Malurus melanocephalus. Next base: position 1,013,785 of record NW_026623506.1, read on the forward strand.
CTGGGCTAATGTTTGCCATGTTAGTTGCAAATTTTTTGGGGACATGGCTGTTTTTGCACCCCTTCTTTGTCCTGCACCAACCACTGCAGGAATTCTGGTGCTGGGCACTGCACTGGCAATGACACCAGAATAATAACCCAACACCAATTTGATAATCAATGCAACTTATTATTTACTCATCAAAAATAAGCTTGTTGATATGTGTTCCCGTTTCTTTCCAAACACTCTATGACCATTCTATTCCATTTCTATAACCTGTGTTTGATCTCATCCTTCCAAGGCAGGTTGTGAAGAAATTTTCTTCACTACTGTGGTGCTCTGTCGCATTGCTCATGAATATAATTCCAAAGCACCAAAGCTTTTTATCTTCTGACACCCAAGAAAAGGTAGAAGAAATGTAGGGCTGTGGTTGAAATGGATCTGTCTGAAAGTAAGAGGAGAAAACTGGGGAGAGATTTCTAAGGGGTCAAGGTTCCCTTAAGCAGACCCTCAGCTCCTCATTCCAGAAAACAAGGAGCTCCTTTTTTCCAGGGATGTTTGCTATCTCTGTTTTTCATTGAATATTTATGATAACACAATAACAGTGGGAAACTGAAGCCCTGTCTGAGGTTGGGAGTGGGGAAGAAACTTCACAGCATGTAGTTGTAAAGTACAAACTGATATGCATAGATTTAGAGTCTGGTTTCCTTGTTTTCCTTCAGAGCCAGTGGCAGGATACATCCTCTGCCAAAGGACAGTTCAAAGAGATGGTGCAGCAGGAAGAGAGAAATTGCACCACGCATGCTTATCAGAGCCTGGAGCTTACAGGGCTTTGGGTACCAGCAGTGGGAAGAAGTGGGATGCATCCTCCAGTAAATTCAGTCCATGGGAGCACAGCTTACAGGATTGGAAGTGCTTCAGTAGAGTTCAGTCCCATTTGAAAAAGACAGCAGCCTTAAATAATGTTAGCCATAAATGTATCAAATCCCTGTAAATGATCTGTTGTTTTTGATTTTTTTCCTGGTTTCTCCTTGTAAGAACTCCATGTAGGGACTGTATTTTAATTTGTAGCCTCTATTAGTTCATACATGAGGCATCCTTCACCACTTCCTGCGTTGCTGCCATATTTTATTAAATAAAGTGTCAGCTTTTCCTCCACTGACTCAATGCTTTCTGCTTTGAGTTACAGCTGAGACAGGCCTGCAAATTCAGGAATGGTTTAGGATCTGTGGTTTACTAGATAATATATGAGTTTTTCTTCTTGTATGAAAAACATTTTAGGAAGCATCAGCTGTATTCATTGAATGTGGGTTGTGACCTACCACAGCCTTGTTTTCAGTATGGACACTGCTTTTGGCATTCTACAGAATTTTTCTGGCTACCAAAGATTTGCAGAACTCAGTATCAGCGAGTTCTTTAAAGTCATCTCCTTAATCAAATGCATGTAAAAACAGGATGCTGTTGGGTTCATTGTTTTCCCCAAGAGCTCGGAAATGTCTGATTTTCCTCTAGAGGTCTGGATGAGCTCTTGTCTGGCAACTCTGGTGTTTTAACTTCTTTAAATTTTTGACCTAAAAGTCATGTCACTGGTAGCACAATTGCAATTACAATTCCTCTTTTTGATTGATGGGAGGAAGTGAGTCATTAACAGGCAAAACTTTCAAAAGTTTTCTAGAGTTTGACCCAAGTCAGCAGCAGACACTGTCCCCTCCTCAGTGGACTGTATCTCAAGAGATCCTAATATAATTAGTAAACATCCTGGAATTTAGCACTTAGGTCATATTATCTCAATATTTATTGTTTTGTTTTGCTTTGTTTTGTTTTCACTGGCCTTTTAGAAGAAAACAAAGGCATTGGTAACCCCTTGATGCAGCCCGGAGATCTCATCAAGAGTGAAATTAGTTGTCTGAAAATGTCTACAGAAATCTGAACTTTGGGGGGGAATGTGAAGAAAATCATGATAGGCAGTGCAGTACCCTGATGTTGCTATAGAATTGTGGGATCAAGCCCAGACCAAATGAACTCCAGGCAGGATTCTGCCTCAGCCCCCTGGATCTTTGATGGGACAATGATTTCCTCTTGACATTTTGCTGACCCTGTTACAGCTGCCTGATTTCACACCTGGTCACCAGAGGACACTTTGCAATATGGGAACAACAACCCTAGCATTGCTGAGAGGTCCAGGACTGTGATTTTAAGGTTTGAGGGCTCATCATATTGATCAAGGACAAGCTTGGCAAGATAATCTACAACTATGGGAATCAAACCTCTTTTTTTTTTTTTTTTTTTTTTTTTTAATTAATGTCCTACAACTTGCTTGTAGGCCTTGCTGTATATTCACATATAAACCTGATTTTTTTCTGTAAATATGGATTCATATGTTTTTAAATACATTGGAAGGAGAGCTCATCTGGATCCAGMTTACTAGAATGACATGTTTTYAGCTTGRGATGTTGAAAACTTGGTGTASAGCTAGCTGATTAAATTTTCTCTGTGTAGTAAGACCTCCTGTGCTACAGACCTCGTTGTAAAATTCTTGGATTAAAAGATTGTATGTTGAAAGTGAAGATCAATTTGTTGTTCAATCTGTGATGCAGACTTGCCTTTGTATCCGTGACTGGAAGTTGAATTATTGAGTACATGGCAGTTAGTTACATACAGTTGTGATCCCTTTATCAAAACCTCTCTCAAAGGAAGCATGATTACACCTTTAATGCACAACTTTGAAGCAGAAAAGCTCAATGAAAAATACATTCATATTCACAACTGGTAGCCAGGTTTTCTTCTGAAACATGGCAGCTTCTACTTTTTTGTGGTTATGAAGGCTGTTTTCCTACTAGGTCTCTGGGCTAGGCTAAAAGATGGGCAAAAATGACTGAGGAAAGATCTCTTATAAGTCTTCAAAGTATCAACAAATAAACTTCATCTTTTGGTTGGAATTAGAAGGGGAGAACTCCAAAAATTTCAATAGTTTGAATTTTTTCTGCACCTTGGGTGGAGGCTCAGTGATTTTTTTCCTTGCTGTTCCATGCAGTTATAGAAATTACAGCTCCACCTGGACCACTAAATACTTATCTTCATGTGCTCAGAAATGCTTATCTTCATGTGCTCAGATAACATGCTTGCTAATACCACAGCAGTGTAGACCAGAGTGCAAAAACTGTGCCAAGAATCCTATTTGACAGCAATAATTATCAAAAACTGGCTGTATGCTGTGGTTTTATTTTACACAGTGGACTTTTCCCTCATAACGATCACATCCCTAGAAAATCCTTAGATTTTTTTTGAAAGTTCCAATTTTTTATTTAATATATTAAATATTCTTCTAATTATAAAAAAAAAAAAAATGCCCAACTGCAATTTTCTTAGTGTTCATTAGCAGCTGTAAAGGGGCATTCAGAGTGAGCACTGGAGTGACCAAGGGAGCAGCAAAGTAATTAAGTAATCCCCTCAAAGATTTTCTTGCAGAAACTTCAAACTTTTCTGATTTAAAACTGTTCAGCATTTTGTTGTGGGGGTGCTCAAAACACTGAGTGACAGGTTTAAAAAAGGTAAAAAAAAAAAGGCAATTTCTGTCAAAGAGACTGTTAGGTCAGAATCAGGCAGCCATGAACCCTGGAGCTCTGTTTAAAGAAAAAACTTAAATTTTGAGGCTGTTCTGTCGCTCTGGCTGTGGTAGGACAGCAATCTAATCTCCTTGGTCTTTCCTTGGAGCAGTTTTCCCAGGCAGTCTGAGCTGAGCTCCTGCTGTCATTGCCCCGTCCCACAAAGCCACTTCTCCTTGAGCTCAGCATGGCCTAAAGCTTCTCTGTCATTAAGGGTATTTTCGATGGAATGAAATTGTTCACGTTAATCCTAAAGGCTCCCCACAGCTCCAGCTTACTGTATTCATCATCTTTGGCTCAAATCCACAGATATGAGGCTCTTCATGACAGCCTTTTTCAGGGCAATTTGGGGAGATCTTTCTGCAGGACAGAGCCCCATGGCAAAGGCCTCCTCGGCGTGGCATCCTCACAGTAAAATTTGTGATTTACTAAAATATTGGTCTGCCTCATAATCCACTTTCTCTGGAAAACTCCCTCCCCACACAGCAAATAATTCTCCAGGCAAAAGCTCCTGGTGGTGATGAGTTTTGTAATTACGAGTGCGGGTGGCATGTTTTTTTTTTTTTTAAAACAGATCTCAGATGATCAGAAGTCTGGCTAATATAAATTGTTGGGAAATCGGTGGCTTCGATGCACAGGGGACCTGGCCAGAGTGGAGGGCGACCAGAGGTGATGGGAGCTCACCTTGGGCAGATTTTTACTCCATAAAGAAAATGGTGACAGCTTGTTTCAAAGAAGGCAGTGTAGGGCATGCACCACTGCTCTCAAGTATTTTGAAGAAAGCAATATGTGTGCATGATGAATTTTGGGGAAAAAAGACACAAGAGAAAACCAAGAAAAGCATGGAAGCAATTGCTTAGATAAAAGGCCAAGTTTCTTACGTGGGGAATATGTGAAAATCTGCAAAATATCGTCAGTGGGGTATCTGTGAGGCTGGATTTCCCAAAGGCCTCTTTCTCTGCTCTCTGAGGAGTCAGCCTCCTGATTCCTCAAATGCTTTAATTCTTAAATTCAGAAAATATGTATGTACCAGCATATCCCTCTAATTAACCTGAATTTACATAATTCCATATTACAAACTACTGTGGCATGCAGAGAAAAACCCCACAGTTTTATTTTCTGGACTTTAGGTCCTGTTTCCCCTTTGTAGTGTGGATATTCCTATCATCTGGCAGTGTGAGGGCATGGACAGGGGCTGGGCATGTAATTCACACCATCAGGCTGTAAAATATCACCTGTGGGGAGGGAAAAAGCCTTCTCCTGAGTGGTTTTTGTTTATTATCTGCACTGCCCCAGTTTCTGTAAGCCCATGGTCTTCATGGGGTTGTGACTCTGAGCAGTGTAAACAAAGCACGGATCACATTGGAAATGAAGCTCCCAGGAGTCTATTCCTTTCACTTTCCTGGTCTCTCCTACACCAGTGCATGGGGATACATCACCCTTGGCTTTTGGCAGCCACTCTCTGAATTTTTTCATTTCCTTCACCACTTATCTAAAGCGGCTCAGGGAGATAATTTTCCGTGTCAGCAGCTAATCTCATCTGGGATCGTGTTACTGAACTTTCTACACAAATCTGCTCTTTTTTTTTTTTTTTCCACAGCCTCCTTTAATGACCTCAAACCCAATGCCTACACCTGAAAGATGCAATTCATCAGTGCCCAGCATTTTATACCAGGACTCACAGAGCTGCTTCTTTGAGCTGTGTTTTCTGCCCAGGGACATAATGAAGCTGTGGGCCCTCTTTACCTCCTGGTTACATAAAAGATTAAATCATTACATTTAGCAGACAGGGGCTCCTCTCTGGTGCTGAGCACCCCAGGTCTAATCTCATTTACCATTTTTGTGTTGAAAGAACTTGAATAATTTCAGAACAACTGGTCTTGAGTTAAATTGGTCAAGCTGAAAACGGTGTCAGGCCCCTGTTGATTTATTTATTCGCTGTGTCAGTAGTCATCTCAGTTCTTGACTCAGCCAAACGAAATACTGCCTGATCTGCACAGCCAGAAAATAGTTACAGAGTGAAAGGAATTTTTGCATTCAGATATGCTACCTGATTTAATTTATGGTCCTATTTTGTCTTTCTACTTGTTAGACATAAATGTATTGCTGTTCTGTCAAGCCTAGACTGTGCAGATAAATTATCCTTAATCTTATCCGATTTCTTCCAGTGCTGCAGTGCAGACATCCCTTCAGACAGCAAATCCTTCCTGATCTACCAAGGCTTCTCCACTGAGTTCAGTAATTCACATTCCTCTTTATCCACTAGGAGCTTGAACTTTCACTTAAACTAATGTTATTATGAAGAACCCTTGCTTTCTCTGAAATGTTTGCACTGAAACTTCTTTTGAAAACATTTAGCACATACTTTATGTTTGTCTGAAAATGAATACTAATTAATAATTTATTTTTAATACTTTAAAATGAAAAGTAATACTAAAAAATAAGATTTTAGGGTTTTTTTAAATTTTTTTTTTTAATTTAAATAAAGCTGATGTCTGTCTGGAAGACATTTATTTTGCTCACTATTTTCCCAAGAATATCTCCTTCTTTACAATGTCAAAATGAAGTGAAACCTTTATTATGAAAACTCCTGAACTTTTAAGTTTCAGCCAAAGCCCAGGTCACAGTTTTATAATTTGACCTCAACATTGCAGATATAATTCTCATTCGGGGGATTTTAACTGTTTGTTGTAGTTTGTAGCTGCCTTCAGATGGACTGTGGGGTTACACTGGAGGAGGTTTTTTGCATTATTTTGCTACAGTTAATGGTTTGCCTCTACCATGCCAATGGGTTTGCTCCCCCAAACAAAAGCATAATTTAGATGTTCTCTTATTTCCATGGAAAAATCGTCATGTTATGTCCTACTCCTACCATATCTGTCCCTGGATTCTTACAGGGATTACACCAGAGCAATGCCTGGGTTCACAGCCTCAAAGATCATTATTCAAAAAGTGGTGGAACACTCCAACAAATCTATCAGTTCAAGCTCTGTGCCCTTTTTTCCTTTCTGATTTTTCATTTTTGACCAGGGAGCTGGAATCCTGAGCTGCTAATGGTGGCACCTCTCTTTCAGCAGGATGAGCATCCATCACCTCTTTGCAGAGCTGTTCTGAAGTGTCAAGGAAGCCCAGAGTTGCTCACAGATAAGCACATTTTTCCCCTCTGCAGTGCTTTACAACTCCCAATGTGTCAGTAATAGGTGATACATATGTAAGACACAGTCTGGATCAGCAGTTATTTCTCCACACTCCAGACCAGGTCTTGCTCTGTCCTGATTTTGTTTGGCCTCAAGGCTGGTTCTGGGATCTTTCAGCAAATCTTTCCTTTCCCTTCTGGTCCTGCCTCTAAACTTCTGAATTAATTTGTACACAGCATTGCCAGATAGTTTATGGCTTTGTGTTGTCGTGAAGAGGTATTTTGCCATCATAAGATGGTAATTTCAGGACAAAAGCCGGTGAAAATGGCATCCTAAGTCCTGTCCTGTGCCTAGGGGTCCATGGCCTCATCACTGAGGCCACGTTTTTTGAAGTTTGAAAGTTTTGTGTGGGACATTTTGGTTTTGAGGAAGATGATGAAAGGTTAAAAAAACCCTTAAATCTAGATGTCGCATTCACTCCGATTAATAAAAGTAAAAAAAAAAAAAAAATCTTAATCACAAGAAAAAAGAAATCTATCTTCACCCCTGTGTCTCCAACATGCCCAACCTATTTGAGAACCCCTCCTGGGTGTTTAACTCAGAGCCTGGTCTGCCCTGAGCCTACCTGGGCACTAAGCTGGGCTTTGCCCCTTGAGATAGGAGCCAAGAATGTGCTGTCCCACTGAGAAGTTCTCAGGGTTTATCTAAATAAGGGCCAGAAGTTGCTCCCCAGTTTCCTGTTCTCCCACTGGGAAGTTGTTCCTGATTTCTCTAGATGAAGCCATTTCTCCATTTTTTACCATCTGAATAATGAAAGGGAGGCAGAACCAGCTGATTCCTCAGGCACTTTCAGGTGGATGAGGTCACAGCTACGCCAGCTGTCAGCCTTTCTCCAGCTGAATGAATATTTTATTTATTTGTTTCATCACAGTGAATTATCTCCAAAGCCAGGAGCCCCAGGGCTGGGAAAAGTGGACATCATGCTGAAATGTTCAGTGAGCTGGAGCAAAGCTGAAGTACCCTCTGAATCCTACACCCATCCATGAGGGAGTTTCTATCCCAAGGCTCTCTGAGTCCTGCTAAGCTCCTTGAAGAGCTGGACTGTAGTTACTTTGCTGGCTTGGCCAGCAAATGTTTCTTGGCTTTCTGCTGACAGGCTTGGGCAGGTAAAACCCTTCCAGATGCTGGGAAGGATGCCATTTCTGGAAATAAGGTGTGGAGAAGGCTTGGGGGAGTTGTTTCTGCCTGGACAGAAAGCAAAACTGCTGCTGGTGCATCACACCGTTGGTTGTACAATGGAAAGGGCCTTTCTTTCTTCTCCAGTAAGAAACACCTTGTGGTCCAAGTCAGTGCTGCTTCCAGACACTGCTGCAGGCTGGGTTCATACACTGGCAGGGGAGCCATGCAGCCCTTCAGCTGGTTCTGGGTTACACACAGCAAAGAGATCAATTAGGAGTCATCTTCATAATTATTTTACAGCAACAAAACACCCACACTAAAGTAGCACATGAGTGTCTGTATCCACATCCATATCCTTCTCTGTTTACATCTACATCTATATCTGCATCTTGCACAGGCACAGACTGATGTCACCTGAGCCCTGGTGACCTCCTTGGCTCTGTCCATGCTCTGTGTCCTCCCCAGTGTGGCTTTTGGAACTTTCCCTCAGGTTTAAGGAGCAGCCCAGCTTTTGCACGCCTCAGATGTGGGGCAGGGAGTGAGAGGGGTGATGACACAGCCAGGACTGTGGCACACACCCTGCAGAGCACCGGTGCCACCCTTTTTATATTTAGCAAATACAAAAACCTGCGTCCTTGAGAGCAAGTGACACACACAGGGTTTGTGCTCCCTGTAAGAATTTACTGGAAAAACTGCATTAAGCCACTGCACCTCTGACCAAAACAGCTCAGAGGCTGTTGGTTTAGATGAGTCCGTGGAATGGTGGTGCTGTGCATATATAATGTAAAGTCATTTATTCTCTGGGATGTGCTGCAGACACCAAAGGTTATTGTCTGCTTTGGAAAGCAAATTCTTTATTTGAACTGCAGGCAGCAAAACAGACTGGTTTTTGGAGTTTGCAAAAGGCTGCCATGGCTCTGCTATGTAATTTTTAAATAAACACATTTGAGTCATTAAGTACACACTCTTAAAGCCGCTGTAAGAAGAACATCAGAATTATTAGTCAAGCTTTAATTCATCTGGTATGAGTTACAGCTGAGCTAAAGCATGTTGTAAATAAGAAGTGCTATTTTCCAAGGACAATTTATCTGTGATAACCTCTAACACAGCAGGAAACCAAACTCTAAACCATACCCACTCTATTTACACGTTTTGGTTTTGCTTCTCTTGTTGCTATTATTTATTATATAACCCAAGAGAGGACTAGGGGATGTAATTGATCTCTCGAGGTTCCTTTGAGCCCTCCATTTCCATGATTAAATGAGCCTATGAATTGTTATAGACGTCATCACACAAACGAATGTTTTATTAAGCATCAGTAAATTGCTGCAATAGCAAACTAAAGTTGTGTTTGCACAATATTTCATAGATCACAGACAGCAAGGAGTATCTTTTATATGTGGGCATATTCATTACCCCATAACCTCCATATCCCTCTGTTTTCTTGTTTCATTTGGTTTGCAGGTATGTGAATGGGTCCTGCCTCTCTGAAAGAATACCTTCACCAAACATGGATCTTAATTTCTTTTTGGTTGGCTGGTAAGCTCCTCTGCTGTGCCCAGCTTTGAACCCACCTATGTAGGCCACAAAGAAATGAGGGGGAGTCAAGGAGGAGAAGTATTGAGTAGATAGTGCATGTGGTGGAATATATTTCATCCCTCTGTAAGTAGTGACATTAATTTAATTAAAAATCCAAGCTGGTTGCTACAATTTATAGGCCAACTTGACTAATATTGTTATGCTTATATAAGCAGAGAAATTAATTAAAACTTTGAAGCTTTCTCACTGGAATAATGAAAGCTTATTTTACGCTGTTGAGATATTAGGGAAACTTTCTTGGTGGGCTTTTTTACAGAAAGGCAAAGAAACCCTCCCTGCCCCACTTTCAAAACCAGGGAGCATTTAATTAAGAACAGGAGAAAAAGTGGGAAAATGAAAGGAGAAAGAAATACTTCTGTTAATATATTAGCCCAGTAGAAAGAGCCTGGGAATAGCCAGGAGGAGTTTGGCACTGGCTCTGTTGGTGTGAGAGAGAAATGGGAGCATGATTTGTTACGGGAGCTGGAGTGATGGGATGCTGAGGGAGGGACTGGGTCAGGGGAGCACTGGTTTGTGGGGAGTGAGCTCCCTGTGGCAGCGTTACAGAACACTGCAGACACTGAACTGCACAGGAAATCTCCCTCCTGATTTCAGGAAAAGGTGCTGAACTCAGGTTCTTCTGCTCAGAGCTCTCAGCCTTCACCCTTTTCCTTTGGTTCCCATGTCTGTGTTACCTCTCAGAATGGCATGAAGATAGCCACTGGGTGCTAGATAGCCATAGGAGTTTTTTTTTAATAGGCAGTGTGAAAATGTTTCTATTAGGGGAAAAAATCCACCTAGTACTGCAAAAACTACTTGTCTGTAGAGTAACACTTGTATATACTTACATATATATACATGTAGGTATTTTGCTCTCTAAATCTTCCTGAGAGGAAGGTGCTGAGCTCTTCTCCCTGGGATCCTGGATGCATGAAAATGGTTCAAACCTGCATCAGAGAAGGTTCAGACTCGACATAAGAAAGCATTTCTTTACTGGGGTGCTGGTCAAACACTGGAACAGGCTTCCCAGAGGTCTGTGCTCCAGGCTTGTCACTGTCTAGGGCATTTAGAAAATGCCCTTAATAAAGTTATTTAATTTTTGATCAGCCCTGAATTGGTCAGTTGGTGGTTGTAGACGGTCGTTGTAGGTCCTTTCCAACTGAAACTATTCGGCTGTATTTCATATGCACAAACATGTAGGATAGAGCTGTTGTGGGTTCCTCTTCAGTCTGAAAAGTCACCAAAAGCAGCTGGAGTCACTACAGAGTTATTTGATGTGACAGGAAAGCCCTGTGAATGCTCTGACTCATGACAAGGACAGGTCCAGGCCTTCCCAGCTGCTTGGGCCAAGAAAGGAGTGGATGGTGAGGGCTTAACTGTGCCAAGCTGAATAAACCTGGAACCTAAGCTCCCATGTGGGGCAGAGGATTGCATGAGGGGGTTGATGTTATTTGTGTGCAAGGCGTGGAAGTCAATTCCAGCAGTAGAACAGCTGAAATCGCAGAATTTTGTAGCTGTGGACATTGCTCGGGACTCTCTTCTGCTATAATTTTCCCTTTTGACATAATGATGCATAAAACACAGTACAAAAG
>NW_026623507.1:0-35670 GCF_030028575.1 Malurus melanocephalus
CTGCAAGAGAACTTTCCTGTTTTTCACAACTGTGACACTGTTGGCTTTATACAACGTATTTTAGGGTGTTTTTGTACAACCAGGTAATAGTAGCTCTCCTAATAAGTGCTGTGACCAGGGAGACTGTGAGGTGCCAAACTTAACTGAATTTAAAGTTCATCTTCCAATAGGAAATCACCCCCCAAGCAATCAAAAGTATATCTTTAAATATCTCATTGCCAATATACATCTCACTGCCTGCATTTACACTGCCTCTGTGGCACCATCTGGTTATTTAATAATTCCAGGGCTGCCATGGCTCATTATGCTGACTGGTGTGCTCCACACGAGGAGAAGCCCTCCTGAGCTGGATTCTCTGTTGTTCACTCTTGGCTGTGGCAGACACCCCCTTGGAATTCATTACCTCCTTTGACCCTGCTGGAGCTGAGAGCACCTCTCTGGGTAAGACCTTTCTTGCAGCTGATCCCAGGAACAGCCCCCTGTGCACTTGGCAAAGTGCCTGCAGGGTCAGAGTCCGACTGTGAGGAGTTTGAGGGGTGAGAGGTGGTGCCTGGATGTACCTTGTTTTCCCAGGTTTCTCAAACTGGCCCTCTTCCAGCAGGCCGGCTGGTGGCACTGTTAATCAGCTGCAGCAGCTCACGGTGCTTCTCCAGCCTGGAAAAACACTCTCTCTTTCCCAGAATTAAAGCACCAATTATGTTTTTTTCTTTGGCAGCTTGACTGAACACATAATTTCAGTCGGCAGACTCAAGCCTCTGTTCCTTCACCTCTTCTTTTTGCTACATATTTATTGCCCTTCGTTAAAATCTTTCATTCCCAAGTGTTCCATCTTGTTCCTCAGCTTCACACACACACCTATGGGTTCTCTGGCCACCAGGCAATTGCACATGAACAGGATTTATCCTGTGGCTGGGTCCACCAGAACATATTAAAATAGTTTATCTGCCCCCACTATGGCCAGGTATTCCTTTTTGAGGCCTCATGCTTTCCTTTGTTTCAGCCTCTGAGATACAAAGGAGAAGAAAGCTGCCTGTTAATGTCCCTTACCCCTTAAGACAAGGTTTACAGGGAGCTGCAAGGTATCCTAACACAGAGGAAACATAACTTTTTGCAATAGATTTTAGCCCTCTAACTCAGGGGCAAGTAAATAAATTAGGTTCTTCTTTCTTTTCTAGTGCTCTTCAACAAGATAGATGAAATCTACCTTTTTTTTCCCCCTGTAAATATACTTAAATGCTTTTACAGTGTGGGTTTTTTTGTGAGTTTTTTGCTTTCTTTTTTTTTTTAAACGATATTTGTTAGTGTTCTTTAAATCTGTCAAACCCAAAGAAAAGCTCTACCTCTGTCTGCTTTGAAATGGAAGTGAGATTTCAACTGAATCTAGAATTGGGTTTTACAGAATCTCTGCCAAATAAAGTTTTTCTAGTGTTTGTAACCCACCAACATTTCTCTTTATTTGGGCAGAAATCATGTATTTCAGATAATTAATTCCATAAAGGGCTGAGCAGCTTTTATACAAGTTGCTATACAAAATAATTGTCATGCTGTTTCTTCAGCTGCGTGGTACTACACCATTTTCCCTTTCTAAATAGCAGCCTCCCTAAAAGGGAAGGAAGGTGTTCTTTTGTAGTCATGTCCCTCTGGCCTCTCTCTCTTCCTCCAAACACAATTTTTTGCAGCATAAGAGCTGCAAAGTGGCACATTGTGCATTTCTGTCATTGCATGTTTACTTAAACTTTCTATGTAAGATGCTGGATTGAGGTCAGCAGCCCAGAGCAGGATCATGCACAGCTCAGATTGGCTGTACAAGCAGTTTCATCAGATAGGACCTATGAATGGATATCCAACCTCAGGAAAAAAAAAAAAACATTGCAGCCCGTGCTGGAGGCTCCAGCTGATGTTCTATAAAAGCAGGCTGTAATTCAGAGTGACATTTATACTTGTGCTGCCTCAGCTCATGCTTGTGTTCCTTGACAAAGCACTGCTTCTCATTCTCAGGGCATTATGCACACAAATTTTGTCCTAAGTGGCTTGTAACTTGAGAATTATTTTTTCCCTTTTACTCAGAAAATAGTAAAAACAATACCAAGCTCAGAAATCAATCAGATTTTGTGGCCATATGTAGACATGTGATTGTGTCACTGAATTTTGTCAGAGACAAAAATTATCTGGATATGTCACTGTGTGTTGGGGAAGGTGGAGCCTGGATTTTGAGGGAAGAAGAAGACTGGTTTCCAAGGTGATGGAGAAAATCTACAGCAAATTCAATCTTAGTGTCTTAACAAAATTATTGCATGTGTGTATCTCCAAACAAAACAGAATCTGACCCATAAAATGATCAATAGAAAAATAAAATGATAAGGAAATTGATTTATTTAAAAATAAGTGAAGCTAAGGTCCTGGAGGAAAAACAAAAAGCAAACTTTTGAGCCAAGAGATGACTTAAAAGTGTAACGTACACGTCAAGTTGTGTGAAAACTCCCACCACTTTACAATGTATGTTCCTGGAAGACACAATGTAGACCTTTACTTAGATAATTTCAATGAATAGCATGTTGATCATGCACTGTAATCGGCAAATCAAAGTGTGAGACAGAATGATTCAAAACACTAAAGGATTTGCTAAAAGAAAGTATAATGTCCACATTTCAGAAAATGTCTCATCTGTTCCTGGTCTTCTGTCCTTCACTCTTGCTTTTCAGAGTGAAAAATAACAAGCCTGAGGAATGCAGTAGATAGATTAGTGGAATTACATATGAGTATTTCCTCATAGAACACAGATCTCTCTATCATTGTGGATTTCTTGCAAATGTGTGTTTTTCACCTTGGACTACTCATCCACCCATCTTGGCCCTGGTCAGATGGTGCTGCATTGGTGGGAAGCCACACAGACCCTTCAGAAAATGTGGTGAGGACAAAAACTGTCTGGATCCTCATGTTTCAGGCAAGAAGAGAATGTTCCTGTTTGCATTTGTAACATTTTCCTGCGTGTTTCTTCAAAGCTAAGGATAGAAACAACCCCTCAAGTAGCTGTATGAAATGAGAATGTTAATAATGTTGCTGTTGAAAAAAAGCAAGTCAAAGGAGAGTTGAGGGAAGAGAGAAGTTGCTTTTTGTAAAATCTGAAAAAGGCTTGGGTTTTGTTAGTTTAAGCAGATAATAATAATTTTATCAATTTACTTGTTGAAGTAAGTGCCGGGCATCTACTCACCTTTCTCAGCTGCTTCCAGTGAACATGAGGTTGCAGTGTTGGTATTCACATGATAAGGATTCTTTTTTTTTTTCCATTGGAGACAAATTAGAAGCAAATCAAAGGTATTTATGATCTCATAAATCTCATAAAATGTTCTTAAGTCCACTGTAGAAAGGGATGAAGAATCTGAAATCATATCCCCTTTTTGTGTGCCACTTCATGAAACAGTTTTGGCCTGGCTTCAGGCCCACCTGTCCTACTTCCATCCCTATGTGAGTGTGATTCTATGAGCATGCCATAAAGCAGTGCTGAGCTATATACTTGACCACTTATAAATCCCTCCTACAACATCTCCTGGCTACTATTCTAGCAGGAACAGGAAAAGATCAAAAGAGAAGGGAACTGGGCAGTGAAAGTGCCTTGCATTATAAGCACACTCTGGACCAGAGACCAGCTTTGTCTGACATGGACATACTGGAGTCAGTCCACTGACATGATTCAGGAATTGAAGATCTGACACACCAGGAGCTGGGAAATTTAGCCTTGAGAAGAGGTTTCAGAGTGGAATTGATATGTGTAAATGTGTATCAACATGTATAAATATCAGTGGGAAGGGAGTAAAAAAGGCCAGCCAGACTCTTCTCAGTGGGACCTGGTGAAAGGAGAAGAGGGAACAGGTGCAAAGTGAGATAATTAAGTTACATTTAGACATGAGAAAAAAGTCCATTTTAACTATGCACATGTTAAACACTACAACAGGTTCCCCAGGGAGGTTTGTGGACTCTCTGTCTTTGGAGATGTTCAAAACCCTATTTGGCACAGCCCCGAGCAACTTGCTTTAGTTGAACCTGTTCTGAATGGGGAGACTGGACCTCCAGAAGTCCATTCCAGCTGAAACAATTATCCTGTGAATGTGAGACCATCCTTACAACCCTAATCAACTCTAATTTAACCTATTTTGTAATGTGCAGGAGCACAGTACTTCATAAATTTCTGAATTATGACCCTGCTACAGGTAGCTTGACTCATATGAAACATTTCCTTGTGTCTCAGAGGTTTAAGCACATGATGAGAGATAAAGATGTAGGAGTGCCTCAGAATCTGCCCCTGAGCCCACCTTCAGTGTATTCCTCCTTTGCCAGTGTTCTGTGTGACCTGGTTGGGTGTGAGGGAGCTTCACTGCTGGGTCCAGCAGGTATCTGCAGGTCTGGGCAGGGCATGGGTGCTGGTCCTCACTGAGGTTTGTATGTGTCCCTAGATTACATCTCTTAGCAATCTGCTTTCCATGGAGTCCTGCTACTCTAAACCACGAAATGAGTACTAAGAAATGCTCTAAATCTTCTTGAGCAGCTGCTGGGGCAACATAATAGGAGGAAAAATATAGAGTTTCTTTGTTGCTTTCAAAGAAGTCTCGTTAAAGAGGTAAAGGCCTCTTTCCCTTGATGTTTTCCCCTGAGTTTCCATAGCCTTTCAGGAAGGGCAGTATCTGCCCATATGGCACAGGTAAAACCTTGCTCCTTGTACTGAAGCTCTCCCCTGGCTCAGATGCCTGTCCTGCATAAGCTCGAGCCTGTTGTCTTTTGTGACATTTTGCCCATGTCTGAGCAGGAAGAAAGCAAACCCATAAGCCTTGGAGAGCCCTTAGCAGGCAGTGAGAGTGAGGCAGGCTTTCAGCAGGGTGTCAGATGCTTTTCAGGGCAGAGACAGTCCCTGGAATGCAGCAGAGCTCTCAGGCCTTGGGCAAGTTCAGACACATGTTGATGCATAATACAAGATGGAGCCTATCAGTTGATATCAGACTCTTCCAGTCAGTCACAGGGTTGGGTAAACAGGTATGCCATGCAAAATAGGAGGCAATGTAACTATCAAATCAGAGGGATATGGAAAGATTTCTTGTCATTCCTGGTTGACTGTTCCATTGTGAACTCATTCTAGGGGTTATGGGTGTTGAGTAGGGGCAGGCATCACAATTAACACTGTGGCATTATTTTGGAAAAAGGGAGTGAGGGTAAAGTGGAGGGGAAAAATAAAAGACGCCATCTACAGAAGCCACAATAATGTAACACATACACTGTCTAATAGGAATAACTTCAGCTTCTTCTGCATTTGTTCTGTTTGTGGCCTGGGTCATTCCTGAGCAGTTCAAAGCACAGGACTGGAATCTAGGAGGTCCAGATTTTTGTCGTACATTCCCAGTTGCTAATTCATTGTACGTCCTGAAAAGTTAAATATTTTTAACATGTAACCCAAAGGTGAAGTGAAATAGGAGCAACATTTGCATGTAGAAGAAGTGTATTGCACTGACATAGAACTCTACTGTTTCCCTCCCACCTGCCCACAACACATGGTGCCAGGAATTTGGTGCCCAAGGCAGGCTTCGGACGAACCAGGCTCTTCTCCCTGGGCAGCAGGAATCCTTCCTCATGGCAAATCTCTTGTGACCAGGGGCAAAGGGCGCTGCAGGCTTGCTGGAGGAACAGACCAAGGCCGTCCCGAAAGCGAGGAGTTACCGTGCCTGGCAATACACTCAGCCTTGGAGGAAACCCAAGGACACCGCAGTCTGCGATGGGATAGCTCCAAGGGGGCTGATCTTTCTCCTGGAGGACAGGGTGACGGTGTAAGGGCAGGCGAGGAGCATGGCAGGGTGGATGGGAGCTGTAGAGCCCTGGCAGAGCTGCGGGGCTCTGGGGGTGGGCACCGGGAGCAAGGACGGGGGCGATGGGGAAAGCGGCGGCAGGAGATGTGAAGGGGCGTGGGTACGCCCGGAGAGGAAGAGGAGACAGAGCTACGGGGAGAAGCTCAAGCATCAAATCAGGCCTCGGGGGGTGAGAGTAGCGGGTCCCCCGCACATCCCCACCCGGTACGGCTGCAGCAGCCCCGGCTCTGGGGTGGATCGGGGGCCGGAGTCACCGCGGCCGTGAGAGCAGCCGCTTCCCGGGCAGGGAAGCCTCACCCCGGGGGCGGTGGCTCCGGCGGGGGAGGGACGGGGAGCGGGGCGGTGCCGGGCACAGGAAGCGGAAAGCGGCGGCAGCAGCGACGGCGGCCGCCGCCGGGGAAGGTGGCGGGGGAGCGGCGCGGCGGCGGAGAGTCGGGTCGGTGCCGGCAGCGGCATGGGACGGCCGCGGCAGGGAGGTGAGTCCGTCCGTCTGTCCGTCCATCCGTCTGTCTGTCCGTGCGGGGACGGGCCCGATGCCGCGGGCAATGCCGCTGCCCCCACCACGCCCTCCGGCCGCCGGGATCCCGGTGCCGGGGCGGCGGGAGCAGCGGTGTGGCAGCCTCCCGGTTCCCGTGCGTGGCCGCAGGGCCGGTGGCCGCCGGGCGGGGCGGTCAGAGCTCCGCTGGTGCCGCTGCGGGGCCAGCCCGGCGCGTCCCGCTCCCCTGCCCGGCGCTGCTCCCCGTGCCTGGGCGGAGGTGCAAGGCTGGCGAGGGCCTCCCCGCTGCCGGCCGTGAGTCCGCGATCTCGGCATCCCGGCATGAGCCCCTCGGGGCCGTGAGGGCCGCAGCCCCGCAGYKCTCTGGCCGCCCAGCCSAGCCKTGCCTKGRAARGAACCCGTGCSCTGTTGGTGCGAGAGGCTCCGCGCTGCTGTGAATGCTCTGCCGGCCGTGCTTTGCCTGCCCACGCCGTGCCAAACAAACTGCTCTGTGTCTGGGCTCATCCCGCTGGGCAGCACGGGAGGGGGAGCAGAAGTGACGGGAAGGAGAGCTGCTGCGAAACAACGTGAGGGATTTGGGATTTTTATTCAGTAGACTGCCGAGGTGGTGAACTGTCTTATGCCACGGGCTAACTCTTTGATTTGCAGAGTCTGTGAAAGCATAACTTGATGGCAGGGTTTTCAATCTGGAGAGGCAGGCTTGGCGATTCTGTGACTGAAGCACTGGGATTTTTTTTGGCCCCGGGTTCATCAGTAATGAGCTGATTTTTGCGTTCTTCGCCCACAAAATTTTTGCAGCTATAAAGAGTTAAGAAATCAAGTCACGCTGTCTGGAAGTGCAAATTAGGATGTTGTGGAGTATATTCTGTGATATCATTGACTGTGAGCTCATCCTGACTTCAAGGAGGAGAGTTGTGGAAAAAAGAGCAGTGCTTTGCTACCTTTGAAAAGCTTCATTTAGACCATGCTTGACTCTTTTCCCCCACTGGGGTGTGGCTGTTGGGCTGGCCACAGCTACAAGTCCAATGTTGGCTCTGTGATAACTTCAGTTGTTAATTTTGAAAAATGAATGTGAATAGACTCTTGTAGAAAGCCTCCTTTAAAAATGTTGCTTATAGCTGAAATTTTGGAACAATCCCAGACTGTAGTGGAACCAGCCAGGCAGATAAATACCTCACTACTCACAGTCACTGACCAACAGCTCCCCGTGGTTGCTTCTGGCCTTTTGGTTTTGGTTGGTGGTGGCAGTTGTTCCTGGTGGTTGTTGTCTTGTGGATATGTGCACCCAGAGAGGGCTTACTGTGATTGGGAGACTGGCATACAGTACTAGGAAAACATTACCAAATGACTGCAGTTTTCCTAGAAAAACTGCACCTTGTGTTGTTTTAATAGCCTGCCTTTCTTACACGCCTCTTCTTGAACCAAGGCAAAGGATGGTATCAGAAAAACAGCTTTGCAATAGGGCTTGTTGTGCTGTGTGGGGTCTGGAGAGGCAGACCTGAATAGTTCATGAGATCATGAGATGTCCAGTTCTGCTGGTGGGAAACAGTGAGGTCATGCTTCTCCATTTCTGGTACCACCACTCCAAAGAAGAAAGTTGTCACATGGGTTCACTGCCTTAGAACTTCTCTTCATTTCTCATTAGCCTGTACTTCAGAATTTTCTGGCTTGGATCAAATTAAAAATCAATGGTTATATCCTCAGGGGTCAACACCTTTGCCATCTCTTCTTGCAAGGGCAGAATGGCATTGGACTTGTACAGATTTGAGCAGGAGGGAGATAGAGAGACTCCGTACTGTGGAGTCCCACTGTGCTGTGTACTGAGGATTTGTTCAGGATTTGTAGATTTCTTTTTCATTCTAAATTTAAGTGGAAAATGCTGGCAGACATGCAGCATCCTAAAGGAGAAGGTGCTCTTTCAATAGAGAAACCTTTTGCAGTATCTAAGTGTTACAGCTAAAAGGAAATACTGAAAGTGAGGTACAGGTGCTGTCTGCTGGGATAGGCAGAGTCAGAAGTGTCTTTTGAGATTCTTTTCACTGTTGTTTCAGTATGGCTTTAAATGTCAGTAGAGAAAACTGTTCCTGTGCCTGGTCCAAGGTGCTTTGGTGTCATGAGGGTGAGGCCACAATGCCTTGTGGGGTTAAGCAGTGCACTGGAAGGTCTGGCAGCAGAGGAGAGGCGGATGAGTGAGGAAGCACAAACTTTCACCAGTCAGACTGGATGGCACTGAGGTGCAATTTGCATCATCATCGTCTTGAATGCTTCTGCACAACTTGTTTCAGCAACTTGGACAGCACAGATGCGGCTCGTGGAGTGGGCAAAGGACATTCTTCAGGGGAGTGCTTCATGGATGAGCCCCTCATAGAGAGTTTCCAATTTCCAGCTGTGTAACAGGGGGGCAAGAGGCTGGGGATTACTTCTTGGAAACACTGCCTGGGTATTTCTCTTGTCAATTGAAATGCCATTGCTGTGTTTTCAGACCTGTGTTATTGCATGTTTTGATTAAACAGGGGATTGCTTCAGTAAACCAAGTGGCTTTTCATTCTGAAATATCCACRTCATGGACTTATGGTTKTCAGCTTTGGGGCTRGAAATTSCAGGGGATCTATGAAATCTTTCTAAAGAGTCTCTGAGAAGCAAAAGAAAAGAGAACCAATTGCTAGAGGGCTTGAATTTGCTGACTAGTAAACATTTTTTTTTTTTTTAGAATGAGTGGCTTGCAAATCAAGAGTCACCACCATAGAGTAAAAGCCGTGGTTTAGTTATATATTTATATATATATATGTAAGACCAAAATTTACCTTATTTAATTACATACAAAAATAAATAAAAATATTTTGGAAGAACCTTGTTTCCCAAAGCTCTCGTTGGCCATTAAAACTGAAAGTCTTGGCTCTGCGAGTCCATTAGCATGGGTGAACTTCTGTACTTACAGATCAAGTTGCTGGATTGGGGCCTGCTCAGGAAATTCAAAAGCAAGAGGTTCCTGTGGCATTGCTCATAGGTCTTACTATGTCTGCAGTTGAACATAGCRAGTTACACAACTTGTAGTGAATAATGGGAATGTGCTGCAGCAATACTGTGCAGCCAAGCCAGTGCCGGAGTTGGAAAGGCTTCCTCACTGCTCAGCCATCTTTTAATTGTTTTTTACTTTTGAACCCTCAGCGTTTGAGGTTCAGTGTGTTTAATTTGTGAAGGAAAAGAAGATTTCTCAGTGCGATAGCTCGTGGGCATCCATTACCCCGTAGACAGCTGGTGCTGTTTAACAAGTGAGGCTGACAGTGGTTGGAGATGAATTGTGCATCCTCATGGACACTTGTGGCTGCTTGTGCTCCAGATGGCACTTCCAAATACATTCAACTTCCTTAGCTGACTGGTAAATCAACTCTTAATTGATTGCAAGTTTTAAACGGGGTAAGATTGAAACTGTACAAAGATTTCAAAGATGAGCCGCTCTGGAGTTATTTGCCTCAGCTTCACAGGGGAAAATCCATCGGGAAGGCATGGGATGTAAAAGAGAGCTGTTGTTTGCGTTTTGCTTCTTTGATTTAGAGATGTAACTTGCTCTTTTAAATTTCTCTTGGGCTGGGAGCCAAACTGCGCTCCCTTGAAGACGATCACAAAGCAAACTTCRTTGGAAATGGGATTGGGCTTCCAGCGTGGAAAATAGCAATTCAAAAGAACTCTTTTTGAGATTTATGAGCATATGAAAAGAGGAAGTTACAATGAGTTGTGTAGCTGCGTAGAAAC
This sequence comes from Malurus melanocephalus, assembly GCF_030028575.1. Classification (NCBI taxonomy): domain Eukaryota; kingdom Metazoa; phylum Chordata; class Aves; order Passeriformes; family Maluridae; genus Malurus; species Malurus melanocephalus. The sequence goes on from NW_026623507.1 coordinate 10,099, forward strand.
TGTAATTAGTGATCTCTGTGGYATTCAGGGGTAACTACATTTCTTGACTGTCGTGCAGGATGCAGCAGTCCTCCTTGCCAGGACAGGGTTCCAAAATTTACTTTGGGGTGCCCTTACCATTGTTTTCCATCTAGTTCTTGGCTTCTTTCTGTCATCARTGAGTAAGGGAAAGGCAAAGTGAGAGTGCTGGCCCTGCTGGGAGCAAAGTTCTGAGTGTACAGTTTATACTGTGGAGCAGAGGAGGCATTCCCATCTCCCCTCTAGCTGTTCGCTGCTATTCACCGTGSTGTTGGTTTTGATGTTTTGGGCTGTGCTGTGAACTAGGTCACGGAAAGGATMCAAGACAAAAGCGTGGCAGGGGGGGAGAGAAGGGATTTTTTGTTTTGTTTTCCAGCAGTGCTGTTTGCTTGCTGAGAATTGTGTTGACACAACCGAGAGTGGTGAACCGTGCTGCGGAGGTGGGAGCTACTTACACCAGCTTTCTTGTCAACTGCTGAAATACGGTGCAACTGTACCCTCAGGCCAAAAGAGCTTTGTTTCACTCAGGGCYAGAAGCTCTGCAAACAGACCATGCCTTCAGCAGAGCCCTTCGAGATGTAATGATCTTTTGTGAAGCCATTTCAATTGGGTGCATTTGACTCTGAATTCATGCTGCTTTTGTGAAGCRTGAGGCCCCAAATGATGGGGCTGCTGCTTTGAGCAGAACAATTGTCATTGCCCAGAAGGGTAGGGTAGGAATCATCATTAACAGTGATTTAGCAGTGGAGGTGTGTAAGTATTGTGCTTGGTTKGGATATGGTGTTGTGCTCTGGTGGTGGGCACTGTTGGGGTGGTGGCTAATCCAGGGTTGACTTCTGTCTGTGCCACTGAAAGAKCTGAAACCCAGAGATGTAGTTTAGCATGTTAGTTGTCTTTTGGTCCCGTCCTTACCTCTTCCATAGTAGTTTCAGAAGCTTTTCTGGGGTAAGGCTGGTCTGCCTTCCAGCTGTAAAATGGACCAGGACGTGGGTAACCTGCTTGGCTTGGCTGTGAGGGGTGTGTGTTTGGACTTTGCTCCTCCCTCCCTCCTTGACTGGCAGAGATGTCTTGCTAGAAATCCAGGCTACCCTTTGTTGGGCCAGTCTAGGAAGCCTTCCTGAAAATCAGCCTTGGTAAGGCATCAGGCAAAGCCAGAGGTCTTCTGCTTTTTCCAGCTGAGTTTAGGCAGGTGAATTTTGTTCCTGACAGCCCTTTAAGTGCCTTGACTGGAAGATCTGTTTAACCACTGGTGTGCTCTGCAGTTGGGACAAGGAGGAGGTGCCCAATTTCATCACAGAATTATTTAGGTTGGAAAAAAACCTCTCTAAGATGAGTGCTTTTGATGGTGATCCAGGATACTTGATGTTTTTTTGGGGGCCGCCTTGTTGACTTTTCACCGAGCTGTGTCAAAACCGTTGCTCTTACACAGAAAAGGAAAGTTGGCGTGATCCAGCCTGCCCTGAYGTTCCTGTGTTGGGCTTTTCATGASTTTGCCTTCTCTGCCTGGTGCCCAGTGCTGCCTTGTTTCCCTCACCATCAAATGGGCACTGCTTGTTCCTGATTCCTGCCCAGGCAGCTGTGCATTTCCATAGCAGCCTCTACCTGCAGAAATGTTCTCAGGTGCCMCCAAAGAAGTGTGATCCTGTGCTGGTGGGGGTGGGAGCTCTATTCCTAGTCCCTCTCTCAGCTCTGTTTTTTTTTACTTGGGATTTGGGGGGAAATTCTTTAATGTGGTTAGAGAAAAAGGGYGAGAGTTTATACTTTCCTAGAGGGATACGAAAAAATACATAATCCTTACTGGTGCATGCCAGCAGCATTCCTTGCTTTTCCTGTTTCTATAATGCASTGATAGGTGTCTGTGAAGGTAGTGGTTGTTCTCAAAGTAACACCACGAACGGTGGTTTAAGACTATACTACCCTTCACCTTTTCTTCAGCTGAGGGTTCTTTCTGCTCTGTGGTGCCTAATGACTGCAAAACCCTGTGTAGTCATCTCCTCATAGTGCTTTTTGAGCATAGGGAGCCTCACCCCCATTTGTTAGAGGAAGACAAACACAGAGAAAGGATTTTTCTGTGGTTGCCTAGCAGGACAGTAGAGGTAAAAATCAGCTTTAATGAGTCACAGCCTATTGCTGGAGCCATAAGCTACAGCCTGTGTGCAAATCTAGGGAGTTAACGAGWGTTAACATCATGTCCTAGGCTGGGGGATTTTTATTCTTGTTACAGTAATGATGCCATTTTCCAAACTGTGCTGTGCATTGGCTTTATGTTTTACTTYGTTTAAATCCATCCTCATTGCTTTCCTTCTGAAACTGGGCCTTACAATCTCATCTTTATTTGCTCTTTCTGTGCTCTCTGATGCCTTAAAGTTTTCTCGAGGCACARTATGCCCTTAGAGTTTGGGAATCCTGTACACAAAAGGTCCCCACCAAGAGCCCTGGAAAGCCCAAGTGTTGTGCAAATACCTGCAGCTCTGGATGCAGTGGGGATGYTTCTTTATTTCATTGCAGATTGCACAGCCAGCCAAGGAACCCTGTGGGGAAGAGGCTTCATTCTTTGGCACAGCTTKCATGTGGTAGAGTTCTCTGCTCTGTTACAAGCTTTTCTGCAGGCATTAGTTGAGGAATCTCATGGCTGGCTAGAATAGTTGGCCAAAGCAGTTATTTCTGTTGTTGTCCCTCTGTTTTTGGGGAAGGAGAGGGCTGAAAGCAGTGGTTGCCTGTTTTTCTTACTGAGAGCTTTGAAAACTGCTGTGAGCAGAAAATCTTGGAGGGATCTAATTTAATTTTAAAGTGCCTCTTCTGCCCTTTGCAGATTTGACTTAAGTTACTGTTCCAAATGGAAGTACACTGTGAGAAGTGTTGGCCCACATAAGCTAGGTGTGATCTATAATCAACTCTCCCCAGTGTTATTAGTATGTGTATATATAGAGATGATTTTTAATAAATTGAATTCTTTGAGGCCCAAATTAGCTTCTGGAGGCAAAGGTGACAAAGAGAGGGAGGTGTTCACAGTGCCATTGATTGTATAGTAACTAATGCCTGTGTAATGGGCACACCTTGCACTTGTGAAAACAAAGCAGGTTCAGGCATGGTGGGCTGATTCTCTCCAGCACTTCTGCTAGGAAAGTTGTCCTCACCTCCACCCCTTCCCCCTCTAAATAGGCTACAGTGGTGCTGTTTTGAATCTAGAATTATTTGGGCTGTGTGTTACACAGGACAAGAGATGTGGAGTGGAAGCCGAGCCTGCTCCTTTTTCTGTGGRTGAATTTTGGTATCTCAGGCTGCTGTGCCTTCTCCAAGTCACTGTCTTTACCAGGTGACATAAAATGTCTTTTCCAGATTTTTAGGTTAATGGGCTTGACTCTGCTAAACAGATGCATTTAAAGCACTTCAAATGCATATATTTCATTAGACCAGAAAGAGAGRTATTGACTGGGCAGGCTTGATGAGTGGTGATGTGTGGCCAGAGAATTCCTGGMGTAGGAATGATGTCTTGCTTTGCTGAGAATGCACTTCCATGCCTGTTTCTCCTTTCTTAGGTCGATTGTGAGAAGCCAAGCACCTTCCCTCCCCTCCCCTCTGATCAGATTCGTTTTAAGTGGAGCTCACGCAGTTTTTGAGGACCAGATCTCACCGATGACTGGGAAGCAAAGAGTACCCAGGAAAGCACTTTCACCACGGACTCCACCTCAGGAGCACCAGGAACTCATCTTCTAAATAAAATCTGTGCCCCTTCCGTGCAGACTGGATGTCTACTGCAATGGATACAGAATCAACATATTCGGGATACTCCCACTACTCAGGTCACTCCAAAAAAGCTCACAGACAAGGGTAAGGAAATATTTATTTTTAATTACTTACTGCTCCAAGTTAGGACATGTCCTATGGGAAAAAAATTGTAAGCTAGGATAAAATCAGTGGGCCCACATCTCTGGAGGGGATACATATGGAGAATCCTCATGGGGGACACACTGAGACTTGAAGCTGCTAATTCAGTGATATTCAACCTGTTGGATGCATGCTGGGGTTATGTGTGGCCAAAAAGATTGAGATAGTGCCAGCAGAAAGAAAAGATCACCTATCTCCCTTCTGAAAGGGCGAGAGATGAGTACAGGGGGCTGAGTACAGTATCGAAGTGTTAGACTTCCTAAACTGATAATTGCTAGTTGTCTTCTGATGCCATTTCTTTATTCTGTAATAATAAAGCTTCCTGCCTCTCCCCACCCTGCTCCAGGCTACTCTGTTAATGGTGTCATGGTTTTTTTTTTAAATAGAATTTGAGTGGTACTTGAGATTCAGCAACAAGTCTTTTATAAGCATTGATTGGATTAGAAGTCAGGCTTTTCTGAACTTGAATAGCAAGTTCTCTCTGTTATGGTAGTTCAACAGCCTGAAAACCCATCTGCTCTGAAACTTCTGATTATTTGGAAACATTTTCTGGGTTKTTTTTTTTTTTCTGCATCATCCTTGGTTTGACATGTAAAATGCATACCACTTAGTGATTGCAACTTATTATTGAGCTGGTCCCAAATAATTTTGCAATTCGGAAGCAATTATCCTGTGTGGTTGGAAAAAGAATTCTTCCATGAAGTCTCTTTGCTCACAGTCCAGTTATTGAGTAAAAMATCTCTTGTTTGCCTTTTTTCCCTTCTTTAGCATCCAACCCCCAATACGGATTGCCCTTTTAAACTTAGAATGCTGTGTGGAAAGATGCCTTCAGAGTTCCAAAAACAACTTAAAAAATCCCGGAGCCCTTAAACTGGAAAAAACTGTCATCCCATGGAACCTTTGGGCTTTGGCAATTCCAAGAGAGAGGCAGAACTGGTATACTCATGAAGTTTAAGCAGTCCCTGAGCACAATGAAGGTTTCCAGTGCAAAGGCTGCTTTTCTGTCTGTGTGGGAAAGGAGATGAAAACATTGGTGAGCAGATTGGTAGRGCTTAATTCATCTTGAGACTTCCTCAGATGAGAAGCTGTGAGGTCTGCAAGGGTACCCTGGAAATAAAGGCTGGCCTTGTACCCTGATGTTCTTGCTTTCTTTGTAAGAGGTTAACTGGAGGTTATTAACCAGTGGAAATAAACTTCACCAATTGTCCTGCACTGTTAAGGTCAGAGATGACAAAGCTCTGCTTTGCAGGAACTAAAGCTGTATTGATTAATTCCTTGTATTAACTGTGCATGTCCCTGGGARACACTTTATTGTAGGTGGAGAGCTGTGTAGATCCCAAATGGAATTGCCAGTTGTTTGGATAATGCAGGCTTCCCTTCCAGCACTGATGGAAGCTGTTTTAAGAGAACATGAGGTGATGGGCATGGATCCCTGTCTTCCACTGCTGTGTCACTGCAGGGGTGGTCTGTCCCACCCTCCAGGCTGTTGGCTTCTCTGGGCAAGGTCCCTTTTTACCTCCTCCAAAGTTTGCTTTGTCACAGGCTGAGTCTGTGTTGATCAAGAGCTGGACAAGCTTGACTGATCCAATGCTTGGGGCACCTGCTGCAGGTAGAGGTGCAGCACATTTCAGGCCCTGCTCTGGAAGGTAACCAGTAACATTGTTCTCCTCCTCCTCTGTTTGAAAAAAGGAGCCGGGACAGACACAAATCTCCCCGAAGCAAAGATGGCAGTCGGTCTGAGAAATCCGTCACTATCCAGACACCTCCTGCAGAGCCACTGCTCGGGAATGACTCCTCTCGGGCAGAGGAGGGCCAGGTAAGGATGGTGTGGAAACCAACATGGAGTGTGGAATTTACTGGTGCATGAGGAGGAAAGCAGAATTGCTTGTGTCCTGTTCAGTAAGAACCATGGCTTAGTTATCCTTTTTTAATGCATACAGCCAACATCTCAGTCTCTTTATGGTTCTGAGAGCGTTATTTCTGACAGCACCAGTGCTGATGTGGCAACTCTTTGGGCATTGTCTTGGCTCTGTTTCTTGAATGTCATCTATCAAGCTCTATAGAAACATCTGTTTCCCTCATCTCACTGTACRTTATTCAGGTCAACCCTTTCACCTGTATGTGTGTTTCAGTTTTTATGCAGGATTTGCTCCAGGTAATTGTGTGAAGTACATTAGAGCCAGGATTCYAATAGGGAAAGGAGTCAAGAAATTAAAAATTCGTGTGGGATAGACTGAACTCAGAGAAAGCTAGTACAGTAACAATGGGTTAGGTAAAAGCTAGAATAGTGCTGCATTTAAATTGTASCTAGGATGGATCCAGTGCTCTCTCTGCTCTAGCAGCTGATGAGAAGATGCATAATCATTTTTAAAGAATGGCTGATGCTGCAACACGTGGAATTCAGGATGTTTCAGTACCTTCTGGGCTGGATTTGGGGTTTGTTTATACTTAGCTGTAGGGCCCCACTTCTGCCTTTAAAAAAAAAATAAATAAATCAGTGTCCTGTCACCAGCCAAACTGTATATGGTGGTACTTGTAACAGTATTCGTGTAGCTGCTGGTGTGCTCATTTCATGTCCTGTAATTTGGTATTTTGTAATCAGATGCTTGCTTTCATCAGCCCCAGCTATTATTTCAAATAGTTCTAAAAGCACTGGTGAATTCTTAAATCTTTGTTTTCATGCAGACTTCATAAATCAAAGCCAAAGCTAAATAAGTTGATGTGTGAGCCTTTTCTCCTGGGGRGTTAGGTCCAACAACCATGTACCACTAGAGATTTAGCCTCATATTTCCTCTYRTGTGAGGAAAGGCTGAGAGATATGGAGTTGTTCAGCCTGGAGAACAGAAGGCTCTGAGGTGACCTTATTTTGTGGCCTTTCAGTATCTGAAAGGAGCCTAAAACAGAGCCAGAGAGGGACGTTTTACAAAGGCATGTAATGATACGACAGAGGGGAATGGCTTCAACCTGAAAGAAGGTAGGTGTAGATTGGATATTTGGAAGAAATTATTTGCTGTGAGGGTGGTGAGGCAGTGGCACCAGGTTGCCCAAGGAAGTTGTGRATGCAACATCCCTGGAAATGTTCAAGGCCAGGTTGGATGGGACTTTGAGCAATCTGGTCTGGTGGAAGGTGTCCCTGCCCATGGCAGGGAGGTTGGAACTGGATGATATTTCAAGTCTCTTCCAGCCCAAAGCATTCTCTGAGTCTGTGGTTTCCATACAATTGCCCATTTTTTTGAATTAGGCCACAGTCCACTTTTCAGAGTGGAAAGAGTTGTGAGGGGTAGACTGTGACTAGGCTTGACTGTTGTCTTGTGGGATGTAGCCTGAAGCTGCTCTCATGTTTCCATCCCTTCCCTTTTCTGCACAATTTTTCAGGTCATCAAATGGAGGAAACTATGCAGAACTATTTAATRCATAAGCATAAAATAGTTGAAATGCTTAGATTGCTTTACTGGGGACACTGTTAAAGAGGGAAATGTGGTAGGAATACTCTGCCTTTCAGGACATACTACAATGCAGATATCTCTTCTGGGGCCTTTGCTTTGGTGAGAAGTGACTCAAAAAAAAAAAAAGCCCTCATATTAATTCAAGATGCTGACTGTTTGTGGCTTGTCTGTCTCAAAACCCTACTGCTCTAGGCATGGGAGGTATTCATGTCTTGGAGTGCAYTAGACATTAAATTCCTGGAGTTGAGAGTTGTTCAAAGTAGTTGTGCTGCCTTAGTCTACTCCTTTCCCAAAGACTCTTTCCTCTAGCTYTTAAAAAGAAGTGAATAAAGGTTTAAAATTACGCCTGTCTCTAAAATAGATTGTTTCAGTCAGCATGTGCAGTTGGAGAAATCTGAGGRAAGTTGAAAATCCTATTAATGACACAGGCTGCAAGAAGATATTCTGTGGAAGAAAAGCAAAAGTGTGGTTCTGAATGAGCATTGCAGTTAACAAAGGTGCCAGGCAGCAGAGCACATGCACTGCCACTCTTTGGTGTGCATTTGTGGGAAGCATCAGGAGCCTTCATGTGCATGAGTCACTCCAGCAACTGCTGTGAGTCAAATCTGTGATGTCAGTGGAACTCTTTGGCTGTGCCAGCACCTGGAAGGAGCAATTGGAGGYATTGCAGCATGGGAGAACCAATGCAGACCTTCTCTGATGTTAGCTAGGGAAGAAATGAGACTTTCAGAATAAGTAATGTAAGCTGAAACTTGCCTGTATGGTGACTGTATTTCAGGTGAGCCTCTTTGTGAATGAGTGGCTTCTGACAATGGACTGGATTGTAATACCAGAGCTACTTGGCAATCTAGGATTCTCTRAACTTAAAAGCCCCATATCTGAAAATATCCTCCGTGATCACCTGTAATGTGTTAGTTTAACTAAACTTTATTATTAGATTGTCAGCTACTGAGGGCAGTGCTGCTGTAGAGGAGAGTAAAAGACARTGAAGTGGAGGAACTTGCTGGAGGTGTGGTTGCTTCTGTTACAGATGKAAAAATAATGTGTGAACATGTTTTTGATTGTGTAATAACAACAACTGGCTTGAAACACTGAAATGAAATTTCCCTTCCAGGTGCTTTTGTGGTGCAGTTGCACTGCAGAATTTGTGGGTTGGTAGAATGGTAGTCCTTGCCCTGGACATGGGAACTGGTGATTATGACAGTTTCCAAGRCTTATGTCATGTTACTTGTTAAATGTGCTGGAAAAAGAACCTCTGGGGGTACAGTGAGTGGCACAGCAAGCTGAGCTACCTGCTCTGCAGTTATGTGCTTTTAGTACCTAATGTTTGTAGTCACTGGTTTGGACAAGTTGCTRTTGTTTCCAAGCTTTTGCTAGTTGTCAGGGTTGATTATTCACGATGGTGAAGGTGTTGCTTTTGCTGTATGTTTTTGCTGGAACTTAAGGCTGTCATAGCAGTCTTTCCAGACAACAAAAATAGAACATCTGGAAGCTATAGCCGGATTGTTTCAATATTACTTCTGTTTATCTCTTCCCGCTTCAGGATGACAACTGGGGTGAAACCACAACAGCAATCACAGGCACCTCTGAGCACAGTATTTCCCAGGAGGACATTGCCCGGATCAGTAAGGATCTGGAAGACAGCGTCGGGTTGGACTGCAAACGTTACCTGGGCTTAACAGTGGCAGCTGTTCTCGGACTCCTAGTCTTCCTTACCCCCATTGCCTTCATTCTGTTGCCCCAGATCCTGTGGCGAGATGATCTGGAGCCGTGTGGTACTGTCTGTGAGGGACTGTTCATCTCTGTGGCGTTTAAACTCCTCATTCTCCTGATTGGGACCTGGGCTCTTTTTTTCCGCCAGCCCAAGGCAGATCTCCCGAGGGTGTTTGTGTTTCGGGCCCTTCTGCTGGTCCTCATCTTCCTCTTTGTGTTTTCCTACTGGCTCTTTTACGGCGTTCGCATCTTGGACTCGAAGGACACCAACTACCAAGGGATYGTGCAGTACGCCGTGTCTCTGGTGGACGCCCTGCTCTTCATCCACTACCTGGCCATTGTGCTGCTGGAGCTGCGGCAGCTGCAGCCCATGTTCACTGTCAAGGTGGTTCGCTCCACAGATGGAGAGTCACGATATTACAGCTTGGGACACCTGAGGTAGGTACAAACCCTTGGAATTCTTGTTATTCTGGTGTTGATGAGTGTAGCTCTGCTGTGGCGTGAAGCATCAGCAGCTTCTGGGTGTGTGATGTTGCTGGTTCCCGAATCTTCCCCCAGAAGAATCCTAGAGTCCCTCCAAGGTTACCAAATTGAGCCTCTCTGCCCTCTGTCTGAGTGTGGGAGAGGCTGACCCTGCATTTCAGTAAATGAAAAAAGCTGGTGTCACAGCTTTGGRATGGTCATTGGGTGCTGCCTGATGAGAATTTTAAGATCCTTCTCTGGGCTTTGTGTCCTGTCTGCTTACTGCGGGAAAGTGGGGAGTCCTTCTTGTGTAGCTGTGTTTTGTTTGTAAGGGCCAGGTGCTGCTTTGAGAGCATGAGACTCCTGACAGCAGGGCAGAAGGCAGGGGCTGAAATTTTTTAGCRTGATGCTCTTTTTGCCATCAGTTTGCTGGGTTGGATGTGTCTGGGAGTGTCTGGGAGCTGTAGGTATGACACGTGTGCTGCTTCCACCTTCCTGCTGGCATTAGTGCTTCTGTCAGCAATGGTGCAAAAAAGGACAGGTGTCTGAATTGCCTTAGTTCCTGTATCCTGCGAAGCTCTCCAGAAATCCTTTAGTTCCTGTGTCCTGTGAAGTAGCAGCTGAGCTCTGGAGATGATTCCCCAGGCTGAATGTGCATTTAAACATCTGTTCAGTTTATCCTGTCCAGACCCCGATGGCATGTGTATCTGTGGCAGATGAAGAGATTAGCATCTGCTGGTTTAAGTGGATGTAGGAGCAGTCTCCTGCAGCCATTAGCTTAGCAATGGAATTGCTTTGAAGCAGATTTAGTGGTTGAAGCTCTCAAGTCCGGGAGTTTTCTCCTGGATGTTTTTTTCTGGCTTAATAGAAAAACTTGAGGCCTTTTGGGTGAACTAGGTCTGCTCTGTTTTCCTTCTCTGTAAAATGTGAAAGGGAAGGCCACTCTTCTGTAATGGAAGTACACTCATTGACTTAATTAAATGTGTCTTTCAGAATTAAAAAAAAAATGGACAAACATATGTTGGTTTTCTTGTGAAATCAATTTTTTTAAACTTAACTGCTCTGTGATCAATGATCCAGCACAGCCTATAAGAGGAGAGACATGGAAAGATGACTACCAAAGTTTCCCTGTGCTTCAGAATTGTGCCTTGAGGCATGATGTGACGAGGCAGTTCMATCCTGAGTGAATTCTGCAGAGGAAGTTCAATAAAAGTCTGTATTTACYCATATATACACACACAGCATGCAGATTTGCTTGGTGGTAGATGGTGGGTTTGTGTTCAGAGGAATTGAGATCCTACACCTGCCAAAGTCTGCATGTCTGACTTGCCATTMAGGAAAGGAATTTGCTTGACAATCAAGGCCTGAATATTTAATAGTGCATGTGTTAGTGTTTTCTCCAATTCTTTCTTTGCAGCAGAGTTTTGAAATGCCTTGGATGCTGCTAAGGCAGCAAAGAGTTGTAGAACCTAGGGTGAAAACTGAGATGTGTGAAAACTTGGAACTTCTCGTTTGTTGGCAAGCTGATTTCAGTTTTGTTGGGTACATTGAATCYAAGCCATGCAGCACATAAATGGCTTCAGTGTCTTGTGTTACAGAAATCTCATCAAGCGTGTCTGATGGTGCTAAACTAGTGTTGCTTTWTCCTTGGTTTGACAGATGAGTGTAAGGTGTATTGACATGTACTTTGAAGCTTGTGTGTCTGCATATTTACTGCTGCAAAGGTAAAACTGTAGGTTTGATCAAGGGCCAGGTRTCTCCCAGCTAAGGAAGAGTTTATCTTCTCTGTGTGTTACTTGTGTGTAAATGGTGAGAGCTGATCTTGATAAAGAGTGTGGCACAAATGTGGCGAACTGTGTAAAAAGTGAACCTTCTTCAGTTTCTAAGAGCTTAGGAATGTGAGATGTTTGTGAAACGTGAAAAAAAAGAACTTCTGATCATCTTCACAACATAGTTTTGCAGAGTTTTCATGAAGGTCTTGCCATGCTTGGTGGTAAAATGTAGGTTGGGGTCTCCAGGTGCTGTCTCCTGCCTCTAGCTGACTCTCTGGCTGAGGCATGGGGCTGCAGTGAGAGGTCTGTTGATGGGAAAATGTGAAGACATTTAAGGATAGTCTGGATTTCTGGAAGATGGGAGAAGTAGCCTTGTGGGTGTGCTGGAGAGGTGATTCTAACTATGATAAAATAGGCATGTACCACTTGCTGCTGCCTTTGGGCTCTTTGCCACCAGGCATGCTTGCCTCATCCCAGCACTTTCAGTGGAGTCTTGGAGAGGTTCTGAGCTGCCACCTGGAAGGAAGCAGCATGCTTTAACAGGTATAGCAATCTGACTGTCTCCTAAAATCAAAACATTTTTTCTCTTTATGCTCTCAAATATCTTACAARTTTTAATGACTGACAATCCATGGAGTCTGTCTTTCTCATCAGTCTAGTGTGCTCTGGAGAAGCTGGTGGTGAGAAGGGACTTGAGACACCTTGTTGTTCAGTGTTGCTTCTCAAAGTAGCTCTGATTTTTTTTTTTCTTCACAACAAAGTTGTCGGTATCATCCTTTATAACCCAAGATGGAAGCTTTCCAATTTTAGGTCTTTTCTGGTGAGGCAGAGCTGCTATGTAAGTAGGAGAACAACGTCTATTCTGGGGGAGAAGGGAAGAAAACAATAGYTCAGCCGCCCTTCTGGCAAACCATGTTTTTGCAAGGCAGAGTACAGACAGGATTTTCCACCCTCCTTGGCTCCAAATGCAGTAAAGAAGTTGAAAGTGCTGAGTTAGGTATTCCACTCCACCCCTGAGAGCCCTAGGTCCAGGAGGGTAGGCATATTTGGGAGTAGTTCCCCAAATTCATATTATAATCAGCCTATTAATAGAYGGGCTTGGTCCCACCCCCACCACTTTGGCTATAACTTTTCTTCTGGGAAACTTGACTGCCAAAATGAACGTTCCCTTTGGCATTGATTCAGGAGGGGGGAGGTAAAAAATTAAATAGGAGTCTTGATGAGTGTGGTGCCAAGTCTCGGCTCGCTGACTGCTCTGCTGCTCCTGGTAGCAAGGGCTGCCACTCAGGGCAAATGCTTTCTGGTTTTATGTATGGGTAAAGAGCAGGGAGCAGCAGGAAAGGTCAAGCCTGGGAAAATGCAGGAGGTTGGGTGGGAATGCTGGTGAGACTTTTGAAAGCAAYAGCAAAAGGAAACAGAGGTGAGGGAGCACAAGAGTAGGTAACTTCATTTGAAAGGCTGATACTTTTGTGAGTGGAGGCTTGGATTTGCAGCTGAGGCTTTAGTTTGTCCCTAGAGATGGGGATGCTGATATCACCTGTCATCCACAGTTCAGCACTGTCTGTATGGCTCAGAAACTGTAGAAAGGATCTTGCTGGAAAAACCCCTCCTCTTCTGCATGTAGGGTGCTAACCATTCTGTCTTCCTATCCAGTGAATGCTCTTTCCCATCCTAGAGCTTTGCTAGTCTAGACAGCTCAAGGAAATGAATGGCTTGTGTGGTAATTACTGATCTTTCTCATAGACTGCATGTTGGGCTGCAGTATAGTTAGTCTTGGTTTTCTGAGGTTAGAAATGTCTGAAAGTGGGTCCTTCTCTCTTTTGCTCCTCCTTGCAGCAGGTGTATGAGGAGCAGGGCTGTGATAGTTCATGTTATGTTGGGCTGTTTAAATTAGTAGGAGTTTCAGTYTTTTCTGTCATGGTTTRTCCCCAGCTGGCAAGTAAATACCACACAGCCCCTCACTCACTCCTCCCCACCTCCATCTGTAGGATGGGGATGAGAATCAGAAAAAAAGGTAAAATCTGTGGGTTGAGATAAKAACARTTTAATATTTTAAATARTGTAAAATAGAATACTAATTACAATAACAGCAATAATAGTAATTGTAATCAAGAGGTGAGAGAGAGGGAAATAAAACCCAAGGAAGGCAAGTGATGCTCAATACAGCTGCTCTCCACCCACTGATGTTCTCAAGCAGTGATTGGTGGCTCCTGGCCAGCTGTCCTCAGTTAATACACTGAGCATGATGTTCTGTGATATGGAATATCCCTTTGGCCAATTTGGGTCAGCTGTCCTGGCTGTGCTCCCTCCCAGCTTCTTGTGCAACTCCTCAGTGAATGGCAGAGCATGGGAAACAGAAAAGAGCTTGACTTAGGGTAAGCAGTACTTAGCAACAACTCAAACATCAGTGTACTAGGGAGAAAAGTAATACAATCCCAAAAAAAATCAGGACATTGTCCTTTCTGACAAGGGCTTGCCTTTGTGAACCTGCTGCTGGGGAAGCCTGTAAACACCTTTGGAATCAGGGTTCAAGCTTTGCAGATGGCTGTGAGCTGGTCAGTGTTTTCCTGTCAATCTAATCAAGAGAAGCTTGGTACTCCAAAATAGCAGCTCTGTATGGTAAAAGTGTGCTTGAACATTCCCTCTGTTACCCATCAGCATTTGCATGGATGTTTGCTGAACTGTGGTTTAAAAATTCAGGAAGGAAACAGCTGCTTCATCAAAACAGGTACCTGTCTCTGAAAAACCTGTACCGTCACTACAGAAATTTTCAATACCCTGTTGAGAAAACTGGTGGCTTGCACACACTCACAAAAGAAAGTAGATACATATGTGTTCTGTGGAAAGGGAACACATTCAGCCTGTCTCCCAGCTGCTTTGGGTATTTGTTGTACCTGTTATTTATAAAGCTGATCTCTGGGTTTTCAGTATTCACTGATTAATCGGATGAGTCCTCTCTTGTCAGGCATCCCTTAGTGCTGCTGGTACTTGGTTCATTACTGAGGGAGTGTGTGGAGGGCTAAGGAGTGGGAATGGATTCTCCATATTCCAGCCTGCATTTGTAAGCCTTGACATCAGATCTTGTTGCTCGAATTTACCTCCCTGTATSAAGGGTGAATTTTTTCTAATGGAGGCCACGAGGTCAGCATTTGAACTGTACAGAGTGCTCTTGCCTGGAGTTGTGTCAACACTTATGCTGTTCTAAAATCTGTCTACTCCTCGAAAGGAAAGCTTCTGTGGAGTACAGACACCTTGGTTTCTGTTCCTAGCATGGTTGTAACCATGGATTTAGGCAGAAGGATCTCTTCCTTGAGCAAGAGCTGCTGAAACTTTCCTGGTTTCTGTGAAGGARCTTCATAATGTGTGTCTGGTTGCACTGTTCATTCATAGTGTGACTGATTCCATACACATACACTTCTGGGATATTTCTGTTCCCAGTAGGGCAGAACAAGCTAGTACAGTGCACCATAGCACAGTGCTTATTTGCCCAGCTAAATCCTGCTGGAGACACTCCAGGCTTCTCCTTCTCCCCTGTGTGTGCASTTTAGTTGGTCTGTGTTCCCAGGGACTTGAGGAATTACCCTGACCCTCCTTTCTCTCTGGGATTTCTCCAACCTCACGATCTAATGTAGTGATGCACGCTGATGAAAGCGATTGAGGTGATGAGTTTTTACCTTGTTCTGTAGCAAAACATATTATTAACTGTTCTGCTGCTTTGATTGCAGGAACTTGCTAGAGCAGCATGTTTCACAGACTTTGTAGACCAGCTCTGTTGCTGTGTGAAATTAGCCTTGTKCTTGAATACATTTTCCCTGTTCTGAAATCTGTAAAGGCATCCTGGTGCCCATTTGTGTGAATTTCTCCTGCCCATCACAAGTGTGATGAGCACCACAATTGATCAGTCTCCTCTCCCAATAAGTTCTGGCATAGCYTGCTAAATGGTTGCTAATTGGATCTGCAAGTGTGAAGCTCCTGGGGAAGCTGAGGGGTTTCCTTCAGAGCAGCTTCTTTAGCACTGAGAGGTGTCAGACTTGTAACCCCCAACCCRGTGTCTCTCTGGCAGCACTTCATGAAGCTGCGAGGGTTTACAACCACCTATTTGCAGCTCATCATCTCTGCAATTTCTTACAACTCATCTGGGCTGCTTTTCTGCACTCCCATTCCTGAGTTTGCTGAGCTCTGTGTTCACAGTGGGCAGTTGAGCACCTTTCAAACATCCCAGCCATGGAACAGTCTTGGAGTAGGGAAGAAACCCCTGACTTGTGGATGAGCTAATAATGACTTATATGGGAAGAGACTYTGAACCACATTCTTAACCATTTTTAGTCGCAGGCCATACCTTTCCCCCCTGCCTGTGTCTGCTGCCTTGCCTCTGGAGGATGATAGTGCAGAGATATGATTGCTCTAGCCAGGGAAGTACCCGTGGAACTGCAGAAAGGAATTTTCCAGTAGCCTCTGCTGAAAAAAAAGAAAAAAGTGCTGTTCCCTGCTGAGTAGGGCCCAATCTCCTTTGATGTTCCAGATGAGTTATGGGAATGATGCCTTGTTCTGTTTTACAAGGGGTCTGTTTGGTGGTGYAAGGGGTGTCTTGCCAGCAAAGTTCAGCTTGGGCTTATGACATGGGTCAGAGCAGCACCTCATTAAGGGGCTGCTTGTTCATGATAGGAGTGAACAGCAAGCCCCAGGAATGCCAGGTACTCCTCATTCGAGGAGAGTCTAAGATGGACCATAAGTGTCTGACCACATGCACAACTTGTCTGAGAGTTTCTGATACGGTAAAGTCAGTCTCCGAAGCGTGGGAGGGCTGTGCTTTTCTGAAAGGACCATGTTTTCCTAGCCTCTTACCTTTCTGCATACACTTTCCAAATTTTATATACGGAGCTGCTTCTCACTTTGATAAAGAGAGAGCTCAGAGAACTAAAGTGCCCACATCTTTCTACCGTTTTCTCCTCCCTGCCTTGATCTCGATTTCTGATCACCCCCAGCACCCCTTGTACACACACTCTCCTCTCCTCTTCACCAAAGCTGAGTGTAGCAGACCCCAGGCCAGGTACCAGTCTTATGTGTGTTCCTGCAGATGCACCAGGCAGCAAGGGCGAGTGGTGCATGYTGATTGTTATACCCTGGAGCGGTCTTGCATTTTTGGAATGCTTAATAATTTAAAAGTTTACAAGCCTACTTGCAGGTGAAGTGCCTGCTGTCAATTATTAACCCACTTGGCCAGTACAGTATTACTCGCTCCCTGGTGAGGAGCTGCTCGGCTTCATCTTTCTGAAAAAGATGGTGTAGAGGAAATGCCACTGGGTTCATCTGCAGGGATTTCCTTTCTTGGTGGCTTGTCTTTCAAAACCAACACTGCCCAGAAGTACAAGAACGGTATGCACTCCAGCCTACCCTGTACTTAGGGGCTTTGTCATGGAATTTCTGCTCCTCTGCTGTCCGTGCCCTCAAAGTGCCTGTGTGTACCACCCACAGAGACAGATGGCCTCCCTAAGCCGCTGAACAAATTTTGTGGCCATGAACGTACTTTTATGTTCGAATGCTGAAAAAAAAAAATCCACCCCCTCAACCTTTGACATCTGTTTCTTGTGGTGAATAGTGWAATACAAATATTCTGCAAAGAAGTGAGCTGTGTGCCCTTTGAAGGGAAAGAAGAGGCTCACTTTTTGTAACAGGACAAGGAATTCTGAATTTACAGTTCTCATATGGCACAAMAAGAAATAAGGAAGCTAATTCCTGACTCTATCCTGAAGAAAYAAGGAAAAGATGATAGGGAGCTGTGTGGTAGTAAAAGAAATTTTAAAAATTATTTATTTATTAATGGCTATAAAACAGAGTAACATGTTTTCACTTATAACTTGATTCCCCCTCCAGTACATGCTTAAATGAACTTCAACACTTACATTTCTTTTGTGCAGTTTAGGTCAAGTGGGGCCATCAGCTGACAGTGTGGGGAGAACTCTATTCCCTGGCTGACAGGAAARCAGATTCCTGGCACAGCAGCAAGGACCTTGGCTGTGGTTTGGGAGCTTCAGGCTGCTGACTCTGGATTGCATCCCCAAGTCGTGACAGAGGGTCATCTGCATCCTCTCTGGGGCAGGATTTTTTCTCTCAGCTCACAACTGCAGGTCATGTCCCTGTGGCCCCAGAATTATTCACAGGGTTGCTGAGTGCWGGTTGTAAAAGGAGGTGGTTCTTGCTTGTGCAAAGCTTGCTGAGGTGGAGCTTTGTGAGGGATGCTCTGTGGTGGAGGGGTGCTGTGCAGGGAGGACTGGGCTGTAGTTTGAGAGCTAGTACCCTTCTGTGTGCTAAAGTCTGCTAGTGGGTGATATGGATGCTGCCTCTTCTGGCCTGCATAGGTGTGTAGGAGAGCAACATTCCCAGATGCTTTGAGAGAAATCCTAGAAAAAGTTAAAGCTGCTCTCTTGACTCAAAAMACAACCTCATTCAAAGTCTTGGCACATTAATCCCGTCCCTGCCTGGGGTTCAAATAAAAGACAGTCTTCTTTCCTGAGAGGGCATTCTACCAGGCAGCTGTGAGATCAAGAGTTGAGYGTTGATGTTTCATCTGCAGCATCTAAATGTAAAGTCCTATTACAGCACTGGAGTTTTGCTGCCAACAGAAGCTTTGAATACTTTGTTTCTGTTGTTTCCTTGGAATTAAAGCTGTATAGTCTAAACTTTGACTTCAAAAGCCACCCTAAATCAGCAACTAACCCCTTCTCCCACCCTSAAAAAACTACTAACAAAAAGCCCCACCCTTAGTTACTTCATAACTATTAATGTAGCTTGAAGAATTCCTTGGCTGAAAACTGAGCCTATTTGAAGCATGAATAGGCTTTCAATTATCTTGTGAAAATGCAGACTCTTATAAACTTCTTGCCATACCTGCCAGTTCCTGCATATACTATTTTTTCTTTTGAGGCTCAGACTAATCTGAGGCGTAGCATGTGTGTATGTTGGGAAGAGGAGATGCATCACTGTCGTGGATTATCTGCTCCCACGACCTGGAAATGGTAATCCAGGGTCCCATATGTTGCTAGGGTTCCTAGGTGCTTGAGCAGGACACAGGCTTGAGTTGGAGGCTGACAGGTGTCCTGTAGCTCAGGCTTGGAGCTGTCTGCATTTCATCCCTGTGTCTGTACAAAGTGCCTGTCTCACCCTTGCATGCAGAGTAAGCTTGTGATCTTGCTAACCCCTGAATTCAGCAGGTAAAGCACACCTTGGTATTGTTCTGTCCCCCTGATTTGCTTGAAACTCCCTAAATCCTAAATACAACCTCAAGTGTGTAGAAGCTTTGCAAAGAGGTTACGCCTCCCTCAGAAATACTTGGTACACCCCTCAATTACATAAATGTTTGATCATAGCTCCCCGTTGCTACTTAAGCTAACGCTGCTGCAAAAAGAAATCCTGTCAGCAGCCTGATCCTTCCTCACCCCTCCCAAAGACTGTCTAGTTGCACAGGGATGCAGTGATGGAACTGTGGAACTGGTAATTTATATCTTTGTTGCTTATGTATCTTTGCAGTTTGTGTGTGTATTTTTCTTCCTGGATTATTTTGCTCCTTAATTTCTACTGTCTTCTTAACTGTCCTGGTGTTTAATGGTTGCCTTTAATGTTTAAAGGCTTGTGGTGGCAGAGGAAAGGTGTTGTGGGGCTGAGGAAAAGATGCAGGACAGAATTTTCTCATGGCTGCTCACTAGTACTCAATTTGCCATCGACCAGGACCCCCATGTCCCTTTTAGTGGCACTGCTTTCCTGCATCTCATTCCCCAGTCTGTCCATACATCCAGGATTTCCCCATCCCAGCTGCAGAATCTGTCACTTTCCCTTGTTGAACTTAATACAGTTGGTAATTGCCCAGCCCTATAATTTGTCCTGGTCTCTCTGCAGGGCCTCCCTGCCTTCGAGGGAATTAACAGCTCCTCCCAGTTTTGTACCATCTACAAACTTGCTCAGTATCCCTTCCAGTCCTATGCCCAAGTAATTTATGAAGATGTCAAAAAGCACAGGGCTGAGGATGGAGCCCTGTGGAACCCCACCAGTGACAGGTCTCCAGTTTGATGTCACCCCAGTCACTGTAACCCTTTGCACCTGAGCCATGACCCWGYTGYTCACCCATCCCATGATGTGTTTATCCAGCTGAATGCTGGACATCTTGGATGCACAGGATCCTGTGAGAGACAGTATATCAAAAGCTCTACTGAAATCCAAAACGGTCACACCAACTGGCTTCCCGTGGGTTACTTTCTCATGAAAGGAGGTTTGATAAGCAGTAATTTCCTCTCATGAAGCTGTGCTGACTGTSAGTGATGACTGTTTTRTCTTCYGGATGCTTTTCAATACCTYCCAGAATAATCTTCTCCATCACTTTACCAGKCACTGAAGTGACACTGACAGGCCTGTGGTTTCTGGCATCCTCCTTCTTGCTCTTCTTGAAAATCGGGACAATGACTGCTCAAAAATCATCAGGAGAGGCTTTGTGATGACATCAACCAGCTCTTTGAGGAGTATTTAATGAACTCCATCAAGTCCCTTATATTCCTGAAGTCTTCAGGAGCCCTCCTTGGTGGTGCAGGTCCCTGTCTGCAAAAGTCTGCTCCTGTGCTGAGCTTGGGGAAAGGAGAGCCTMCAGTCCTTSCTTCTCCTCCCCARYCCARCTGACCTACAGGGAACCAGCCTTGTACCAAGCATGAGGGGCTGGTCTTGAGCAGCTCAGGTCATGTCCTCAAAGAATCAGAGCTGGACATGGTGCACAAATGGGTGGCAGATTACTGCTGTGGACTTGGTTTAGAGTCATATCCCCAGCTGTGAGACTGGACTCTGTAAATTATTATCTTGAGCCGTGCAGGCCTCCTTCCACAGGGCTCCTTGGCCTCAAGAATCTAGATTGCTCAGCTGTGCAAATGTTAACTGTAATATCAACTTCAGCAGTGTCCCTGACTCTCTTAAATTGGTCACGGGTCTGTGTCGAATTGAGTGTGGACAAGTGGGTCCTCTTGGACTGCTGGTAGCTGGATGCAACACCCACAGTGCCTGAGGAAGAAGCCAGCTTGCTGCTGCTCTTTCCATTCTTGTGTATTTCTGGTGTGCCTGTGTCTACCATGCCATGCAGGTTTGTGGAGAAAGCTCAGCAGCAGCTGGTGATACTTCCCATCATCCTTTCACTTAAGTTGTCCCCTTTGTGTTCTTCTCTCACTGTTTTCCTTCCCAAACTGCCTATTTGCTCGGTATATGAAGAAAGCCTTTCACAGCTTTGGCTTTACTTTAGTGTGAGCAGACGGTAGCTGGTGGCTTGTGGGTTTTTTCTCATGAATAAGTGAGATAGTATTCTCATTCGCTCCCTTGAGGATACCCCACCACTTGGCAAAACCATCTAATGGAGGCAAATGCTTGGTGTGCACTTGGAAAAYCCTTTTCTGAGCTCCAGCTCCTGGATCCTCCTTTGCCTCTCCTCTTTCTTGTCTGTGTTGCAGCAGACCCTGGAGCAATGAGATGCTGGTAGCAAGTGTTCTCTTTCTGTTTGAGGAGAAGGGAGCGCCTCTGCCTGTTTGAATGTGCTTTATGGGATCAAAGGGAGSTGGGTGTCTAGTTCCAGAGACGTTGGGGCATCTGCATGTGGTTATTGGTGGCTGAGGAACCAGCTGAATGGCAACCCCAGCTGCCAGTGCCTGAAAGCTGCTGTTGTGCCCTGGCTAATCCATGATCTGAACCACTYRGATTTAGTGGTTCTGCTGGGTATGYRCATGATGAGTAAGTGCTTGACAGCGGCTCCCCACACACGCTGTTCCCCTCGGAGAGGTGGTCTTGGCATAAGAGGATGTGGGCAGTTTGCTTTGGAGCCTGCTCTCCTGGCAGCTGGATGGCTCAGCCTTCTGAGGGAGAAGTTTGTTGCACCACATGTTCAGGCTTTCACAAGCTGCTCTTTCAGATGCAGCTCCTGAAACTGCTCTTGTTGGACGTTCACTCGTCCCAATGGATGGGCTGAGGCAACTGGGGCCACGTGGCTTTGCCACATGTTGAACTCCCTTTTGCTATTCTGGCAGCCTTTCCAGTTACCTAAGCTGACCTGCTGCAATAAGGCCTCCTAGAACTGTATACAGGGAACCTGGAAAAAAAAAAAAAAMWYAGGCTCAGCARGGGATTAAATCTTTCCTCTCTTTCACAGAGAGTCCTCTGCCTCCCATAGGAAGCACTTCTGGTGCTCTGGGACCTCCATTGTTTCTAAAACTCATGTTAGACTTTTCCAGCTTGTTTAATTTTCTGTCTGTTGAGTATGATGTTGGAGGTAACAAGTGTCCTTATGATCTTTGTCTCCCTTGACCCTGTATACTGTGAAATGAAATGTTCACTGTGTTACTGAGAAAGAGAACTGTGGTGCTGTCACAGCATCTGACCTCAACACAGTGATTGTCCTTTCCTGGTAAATCATATTACTGGACCTTTTGGACGACTCTTTAAGTGAGAAGATTGTGCTCTCCTTGTCTTCCTCCTCACTTATATTACCAGTGGTGTCCTGGGATTTTTTTTTCCTGTTGGAAGTGGAAGGAAGGGTAGTGCAGCTGTTGGAAAAGCATTCATCAAATCTTGAGGTTCTACYAATAAAGGTGACTGGGGAAAACATTCAGGCAGTGTGTTGGTACCCTAAAGACCAGTTAATTTCCTGAGGTATCRGGCTTGGAAGTTCCTCAGGAGAACYGCAGTGGGAGCTTGCCATTGGGTTTACTGGGGTTTTATAGCTTCTGGATAAAACTTAGTGCTCTGTACTTCTGTAGCAGCATCTTTTTAGTACTGGCCTGGGAGTATTTTTATAGGGTTCTTCAGGAAGGCTTAAATAAGTACCTTGTTCGGGTTCTGTGGTGTAAAGGAGTTGATTTCTCCCCAGCCCCCAAGTTTGGTCATACCTTCCTGTAAAATCTTGTTTTTTAAAAACACTCACAGCTTTTCTTCAAAATGAAAAGATCCAAATGCAACAGCAACATAAGTAGCAGACTTGAGGGGTCTTTTTCAGTTGTACTGTAGGGTTTTGGCTAGGCTGCTTTGGAGGTTTGAGGAAAACAAACCAAAAAATCTAACCTGAAAAGGAATCTTACTCCTCTCTCTCTCTCCTTCAGAAAACTTTTATGTCGAAATTCCTTCTACATCAGCAGTGAACTATTGTATTGCTCAGCTGGTGTGTTGATTCTGATTTTTGTCTCACAAAACATGAAACTTGTGGAGTATCTGTTGGAGAGCACTGTCTCTTGTACTGCACAGGGCAGAAAAGGGGAAATCTGCATTTAGAAACTGGGCTGGTGCTCTCCTTAAGTTTACAACTGTCAGTGTTGTTCAGATGTCCAGTGTTGGATATAGATGGGGACACACTTTAAATTCCCATTCTTTTATTTTATATTTTTTAGCAGTCTGTGAAGGGAGAGAAAAGATGGGAATGGGTCACTGCAAAACTGTGGGTCAAACCTTGTGTGTGTTTGGGTTCCATATAAATTGCACCATTAACGGATGGATGTTTGCTTCCTTGGGGGCAGCAGCTGTGCTGCCATCATGCTGACAACCTGCTACTACAATGAGGTTTTCATCCCTTCCCTGATARAGGCTTGGCCCTGYAAATTCTTTTCCCCACCTCACCAAATGCCAGAAGTTGGGTATCTAAAACAAACTTGCTGCGTCCCACTTGCCCGGTGCCTGTTCCAGGGAGGGTGAGGATTGCACTTGCCTGCCTTAGCCAAGCAGAGATCTCAGCTSTGGTTGTCTGACAAGAAAATGTGGTTTTCCTGTTCCTAAGGGGCTGTGGTCCTGTTCTTCTGACTGTACCAAATTGAAATGCTCTTGTAGTTATGACGATCAAAGGCATTTTTCTGCTCTGCTTGTTTGGCCATGGCTGCTGAAGAAAGAAGCCCTTGGTCTTGGCACCTGTGCTGAGATTGGACTGGGGCTCTGTTTGCTGGAGAGGACAAAACTGTAGCCAAGGTATCTGTGCTTCTGCCAGCACTTCAAAGTGCTTCTGCATGATCTCAGTCCCCTTGGGAGCCTTGGTCCAAGGTGTTGTTTGGGAAGGACAGTGAGTATCGAATCCCTTGCCTCCTTCCAGCTCATGGTCCCTGCCATGGTGTGGCATTGCCCAGGGTCATCTGTCTGGGCAGCCTGTGCTGGCCTCACCTGTAGCTGTGACAGGCAGAGCAGGGAAAAAAGTCTGTGGAGGCTGGTGGAAATCCCTTCTGTAATGGTTTTCAGCAGGAGTGTTGGCGTGGGAGGCATCTTGACTTCAGCTGTCTATTTCCAGTTTTGTGTCTAGTTCTGATGACTTTGCTCTGGGAAAACAGTGCAGTGTGGTGAAGGATCAGGAACTTAAGCCCTAATGCTGTCTCAGTGCTCTGGCAAAAGAGGATGAGAAAGGGAAAAAAAGAGAGTTTTCTGGGAGGGAGATGTGACTGTAGGGCAAGGGAAGGCAGAGAATTCCTCTGAGCCTGTTGGGTGTGAGCTGACAGCACTGCTAGAGAGTGAGAAGTGCTGTGGATGAGCAGCTCCATGCTCTAGGAGACCTCAGCATCCCTTGCAGTCGGTAAACTCGATGCAATCGCAGGCTGGAGACATCTGGTAAGGCAAAGCTGGCTCTCTGGAAGGTTGTTTTGTGCCATCTTTTCTCAGCTTTTCTTTGAGRTGCCAAAGCTCCCAATTGGCTGTGGCAAGTGTTTTATGTGCCCAGAGACCTTGGCTTGTTTCCATACTGTGTTTTGAAGAATGTTAAAGAAATGTTGTCTGTGCTGGGAACCATTTGGTTAAAAAACCCCAGGCTTCCTCAGCACTCAACTAACACGGCAGTCATCAAACCTCTGACTATCCCTGTGTGTTTTAGGTGTGTGTGGCTCACTCTAAACCCTGATGCTGCAAGATCTGCATCCATAGCAAAAATGATCTGGTAACAAACAGCTCAGCTCTTTCTGGAGCTGTGTACATAGATCTGTTGCAAAAGTACGGGGCACTCCTCTGCCCTTGATGATTCTCAGGGTTCAGCTGATGTTGGGTACAGTACCATGACAGGCTAGCTTAGCAAGAAAGCACAAAACTCTTAAAACCATGTGAGTGACATAGAGGTGTGGCTTCAATTTTTAAACTTTTTTCTCCTTTTTTCTTTTTACCAAACCTTTCCCACCATGTCATAAAACTCAAAACCCCTTTCCTAGAAACCATCACTGTCCAAAGCCAGTATTTTGATGATATAAACAGGTTTATTTTCTTGTGCTTTGCTTCAGTATAGTACTGGCTTGTTTTCCTAGAAATCCACTAAAATAAAGCAAATTTCGGTATTGGTGTAGTTGTGTCCTAGAAGGCAAATACAAAGTCAAAATGGCCTCTGAGGCACTGTGCAAATATTCAAATGTTTTGTAGCAAGTACTCAGGCAAAACTGCTCCTGACTTACCATTTTGAGAGAAAAAAATAGCTGCTACCTTTGTGTCACATAGTCCCCTCCTCCACTTCCTTGGATGCCCTGTAAAAGTTAATTCATTACTGTTGGTAAGGGCTCTGCATTTCTCTGCTGCCAAATGCCACTGAGGTACCCTGTGCTTCTGCWGGGTCTGCTTGTTTGCTTTCCCTCTTGGCAGCATGCTGTGACATGGCCTTCTTCAGGGGAGTGAAAACAATAATTACAAAAACGCAACCCTCCAACTGCACAAAACACAAAGCAACAAAGCGTAGGGCCTCACTGACACTGCCTGCAAGGAAAACTCTGTATCCAGTGGGCCGCTGGATTGTGCAAGAAGTTTTCCTCTCAAGCCATGAGTTTTGAATCTGAACTGTTGCATGGAAATGCTTTTTGTGTCCTGATTWTTGTACTCTGCCCGTGACGGGGGTGGAGGGGGGTGGGGTTAGAACGAGATGATCTTTAAGGYCCCTTCCAACCCCRGYTTTTCTATGGTGATTTCTGTGTTTCTGTGATATGCTTTTTCTGCATTCTGGTAGTTTGCTGCGRTGCCCAAAATATATTGGGCTGCCAGATCGTCTTGATGGGGCACGAGAAGGATCCTCGCTCTGACCTCTTTCACAGAGGCCATTAAATACTGAAACTTTCTGTTTGTGTTCTTCCTGCCCCTCCCCATTCTTTCCAAGCGCCGAACAAAAGGAAAGCCTCAGCTCAGCTTGCTGAAATGCGGGGTGAATGAATGCAGTGACCGACATGGTGCTGAACCCTTCCCCGAGACAGCGCTGAGGGAAGCGGCCTTTGGGAAGGCTGCCAGCTTCCCCTGCCGTGTGGGTGGAAAGGCGGGGGATTAAA
>NW_026623507.1:36656-38966 GCF_030028575.1 Malurus melanocephalus
TGTGGTGTTGCACAAGAGCTTTGGGTGCCTTTGTGCCATTTTTGGGGCGCTGTGCTGGGCAGGGCGGGGGTTTTTGTTGCTTTGCAGCTCCYGTGTGGGGCAGGACTGCCTGTCCTKTGCTGGGCAGGGTGAGGCTTCCCCTTGATGTGGGTGAAAAGGTTGAGCAACACAACCCGGGAGGCTCTGATTCAGCCTTTTCCTCGCTCTTGCGAATTATTGTGACCCTTCTAATTTACTTGTCTGCAGCTTCCAATTTTTTTTTTTTTCCTGAAACAGAGAATTTGAAGAGTTGTAGTTGTAGCTGTCTTCCTAACCTGCCACACTTAGGATGGACTGTATGGAAGAATTCAGGAAACTAATGTTTATTTACATTTCTCTTCCCGAAGAGCAGACCCTCTCTGTGATTGGGGTATCTGATGTGTGGAACTGAGCCTGTACTGGATTTGCATCAGCAACAAATACCTGAGCTCTAATTTTGAGGGCAATGATAGTTGCTCGCTGCARTGTAAAAGCTTTGTTGTGTTCGGATTTTGGGTGCACATTCCAGTAAATTGGCGGGGAAGGTTATTTAATGAGGGGATGGAGGGGATGTTAGGTGGGGAAAGCTGGCATCCTGATGATAGTGCTGTCAGTGGGGTTCAGGGAAAATTTCTSTGTATGAAAATAAATTATTCTCTGCTGTGATGCGTTGTGTTTTGTCCTAATAGAGCTTGTTCATTTTTATCTTSCTGTTTTTAGTTGGTCCTAGTTTTCCAAACACTGTGTTTTGAGATGAAACTCTGTGATGGAGTTTTATCTTCCTGGGAAGTGACATGGAAAAACTTGATCATGTTTGAATGCAGGCAGAAGGGGGAATATGTGCTGCTGCCCCATGATCACTTTTATGAAATTTTGTTTATAGGCTGCAGCAAATTCACAGTAGAAGTCAGAAGTGTGGCAAGGAGAAATAAACCGGYTTTTACCTGTCTTGTGTCAGCATCTACGTGTGTCTGGCAGTGGGTCAGTCTGTACTGCTTCATCAAAGGAAAATTGTTTCCTTGRTTAACTGCTGGCTTTTAATCACGTATCAGTATCTGGATGCTTAAGTGGACTTGCTTTTGCCAAAGCTGAGGTGAGGATGTRTGAAGGAGTGGCACCTGAAAGGCAAAGCATTTTTTAAGACTCGCTTGTTGGATGCAAAAGACCCCACCAAACAATCCTAAAGATGGAATTTGCTTCAAAAGCTAAATTCATCAYCTTAAAGATACACACCTAATAAAATAAATGGCAATGTAATATAATACAGACTGATGAAGCTACATCGTGTACAAGTCTGGGTTTGTTCTTCTTTCTCAGAATCTCTTTAATGGGCTGGCATCTGTGCTTAATTCACTGATCAGTGGGAGCATGGCACTGTAGAATGAGGTTGGTGGGGTGTGTGTCTGTTTAAATTACTTGGGTGTGATGCAGAAGTTTAATATTAGCACAAAGCACAGGAAAATTTAAATTGYTCCCCCAGGAACACATGCTGAATATGTGGTAGCGCTGAGAGCTGAATTTAAGACTTAATTTGTTAATGTCTTATTTTCCCACGTTACCATCCTTGTCATGTTTTCTTCAATGTTGTAATATGTGTGAGAACACTTTGTAGCTTTCCTTGGGAGCGGCCTTGTTGGTGTGTGACCTTTCCAATTAACTGGCAACAAATATGTTGGYAGTTACCCTTTCATTGTGAACCCACAAAAATTATTCCAAGTGTGGGTCCTTGGCAAACTCTGGTTGGCTGAATGGATGATTTGCTGAAAATCGGATGCCACAGTGAGGCACAGAGCCAGAGCAGCATGGAGAGAGCTGTGTCCTGTTCCTGCATTTTTAAACACCATAGCTCAGGCTTGTTTTGAAGTGCTGCTCTATTTGTTAGTAACAGTGCCTRCAGACATCTCTCTCTCCCTCCGTTGTCAAAATGATGGCAAAGAAAGATACCTCTGGGTTGAGCCTTTCCTGCTGGCTGGCACGTGTGCTTGTTTTGCTCCCATGTGTCATCATTTTATGTGGAGGCATCCCTTCAAAGGGATGGAGGGAGTGTCGTTGTTCCTCATTCTGTCCCTAGCCTTTAACAAGCAATGCTGAGGTAATCCCGTCTGTGGCAGCTCTACTCCTCAGGCAGCGATCTTATCTCGCTGTGAAAGGTTGAAGAGATCACTCTTGTCAGTGCTGGGATGGAGGAGGTCTGAGGGATGATATGTGGTGGAGCTCTGAGGGATTCACTCTTGTCAGTGCTGGGATGGAGGAGGTCTGAGGAGCTTCGAGGTGCGGCTGGAAATGACTCAG
>NW_026623507.1:39453-82982 GCF_030028575.1 Malurus melanocephalus
GTGTTGTGATCTTCTGTTTGAGAAAGGTCTCTGCAGCACAGGGATTGTACTGCCGAGATGGGCTGAGCTCTTCTGTAATTTCCCATGCTGCAGGCAGCCTAGTGCTTCACTTAGTGCTGCCCCTGTTTAGGGATTTCCTGTCATCCTCCTATTGAGCTGAGGGCAGAGACACTTAACTTGCATCTCAAATGAAATTTCAGGTTCTAGAGAGAGTAATTAATATTCCACATATTGCACAGTTCTGTAGGCGTGACAACCCTGTTCCAAATAATATCACTATTCTTTCTTTTTTATTAATTAATATTTTATGGAAACAAGAGAGCTTGTTTCAGTCTGATGGAGTTTGTCTTGTTTTGTTTTTTCTTCTTTCCCCAGCATCCAGCGAGCTGCCCTGGTGGTTCTGGAAAATTACTACCGAGATTTCACAGTCTACAACCCAGCCTTGTTAACAGCCTCCAAATCTCGAGCAGCCAAGCACATGGCTGGCCTGAAAGTCTACAATGTTGATGGTAGGTGAGGTGAAATGTAGTCTCTGAGACTGGGTGGGATGGGGAAGGGCTGGCTTGGCTTTATGCTTTGTTGTCCACACATTCTCACCTTTTTGCTTTGCCAAATCCTTGTCTTTTGCTGGAAATCTTCCTAACAGTCRTGAGTTTGCCAGTTCTAGATGACTTTACAGATATGTTTAGCCCATAATAAGGCTTTTGTCTTTGCCAGGTGAAATGGCCACGTTTTGGGGTCGGGCTTAATTGTCATGTGACTGGACAAGCACYTTTCAGCACTGCTGCTAGTTTAAGCAACATCTGCTTTTTGTCACCCTTGGGTCATCTCCTCAGTTGTGATAGTACAATAAGCACAACATTTAACATAAATGAGTTCCCCAGTCATTTATTGTGCTGCTTTCACATAGAGCCTTCAGAAAAGTGGAGGAGCCACGGTGTAAGCAGCAGCTGCTGATCAAAGTGGTGCTCATCAGCCTGCAGCCTCAGCACTAAATGAGCTGTGCCTGGCTCACCCATGGCCATGGAAACTCACACAAAAATAATGATCCCCGTTGAGCTTTGCCATTCTACAAACCGTTTTCAAGCTTTGGGGCTTTAAAAAAGCCTTTGTGAGGATGGATGGATGGATGGATGGATGGATGGATGGATGGATGGATGGATGGATGGATGGATGGATGGATGGATGGATGGATGGATGGATGGATGAAGGGATGGATTCTCAAACCAGTGAAAACTGGACTTAAGAATTTTATACTCTCAAAGTCTGTCAATGAAAGCCTGGATTGATAAGCAGGGTGTGCTCGGCAGCCTTTATAAAAGTGCACCTTCCTTTGGAAGAAGCAAAGCTTGTGTGGCAAAGCTTTTATGGCAAAGGATGGCTGAAGTTCTGTAACAAAATGTGTTAAAGGCATGTCCTGCCAGTGAATCTGTTTGTACAGAAAGGCTCTGAGAGAAGGGACTTAAGGGACTTAGCTGGACAGGGTGGTTCTATGTACATAGTGTGGAAACTGAAATATGAAGAATATCTGTTATATGGAAAAAGCATGAGACACGATTGTTTTGTTTTCAACAAYATTTCAATGCCATATGGGTGTGGGGTGTTTTGTTTTCATGTTACTTTTTTATTTGTTTGAATTTTTTTTATTTTATAGTCAGTTTCAAAGACCTTATCCTAAAAGGTTTCTGCCAACTTCATGCAGCACTCCTGACTCCATAAAATTAATTTGAGGTTTAGATCATTACAGTGAGATATTCCCATCCTGRCAGAGGAAGGGGCAGGTGAGGGAAGGGGAAGGACAGGTTGCCCATCATGTGTCCTTTGCCACCTGGAGTGATACTCTTGGTTGAGTTGTGTTGYAGAGGAAGCAAACAGACATTTAAACAGAAATGCTCTGATTTCTTCTAGAGGTGAAATCATTTGTTCCAGCTGCTCACTCTCAGTGAGGGGTATGGCAGCTGAGGGGTTCCCCATCCCACAGGTGACTGCACACCATTCAAACCCCACAGCCTGCCAGGCTGGCTGCAGGAAGTGCTGTTCTGGTTTCTAGCTGSCCTGTCTCCTCCTGCATTGCAGTAGCTCTTCAGGAGTTGGCATGCTCCCTTTTCCTGCAGCACCTGCTGGGACAGGGGCACTCCCAAGCTCAGAGGAAGGATTGTCAGTCTGGTGGTGTGGCTTAGAAGCTGCTAGCTCATGAGACTTCATTAGAAGGAACCAGAAGCAAGCTGCGGATGTGGCTGGCAGGGCTTTCCAAGTGTCTGTCTTGTGAGCCTGCCAGGACCTGGAAACTTCTGCCCTCCCTTCTGGGGCAGTACCAGTTGCCTGGGCTGTTCCTTGTGCAATSCTGCTGCCTTTGTGGATGTGGAAATCTCGGGCTTAGAGGCATGTCCTTAAGAAGATTTTGTCCATTTTACAAAGCAGAGTGTAGTTCTGGCTGCAGCTTACCCTGGCAGCCTGACAGTCTCTTATACCCTTCTTGTACAAAGACAGTAATGCTATTAAGGCAGCCTAATTTGTTGACAGCTTTTGTATTTGATACTGTGGCAGCCAGGAAAGAAAAACATATTGCTGTAATCTCTCTTATGCAGAGTGGGGAGGTTCACCTTCAAAACCAGGATTTTCATTGCCAGGCATAGTCAATGAGGCAAATGACAGATGTAACCCAAATTTAAGAGCTGGTGCCTCCCTTGAGTAATATCCTCCATTTCAGGGTGTCAAACAAAGTCTGAGATGTTCAGACTCTTAAGAAGCTATTTATGAATGCTCATTCTTCCCACTGCTGAGTTTCAGGCTTCTGTCTTGGAATCTGGTCTGGGCTTTTAGGAAAAAAATTAGAGTTGCCCTTGCTTGAGCAGGACAATTTGAGTGTGTCTTAGCAATTGATTTGCCTTAACCACTGCCAGCTGAGAGTGTGGGCTTTCAGAGCAGTTTGGCACAAAAGTAGCTCTTGGTGGCTTGCAGGCAGTCYTAGACTACCACTTCTCTCTGGRTGGACACACCTCTGCCCTCTGTCTRGATAGAARGATTTGTAAACTCTTCTGGGGCAACCTTTTTTCCTCTTCCTACCTGAAAGCTGGAGTTGAGGGCTTCATGGGAGGTTTGCAGAACCTGATGCTGTATTTTAAGGTCTTGAAGTAAGCAACTCTGTCGACTGGCTGGGTGCTACAGAACAGATTGCAGCTTCCCTGTTCCTGTGGCTGTTAGGATCTGTTAACAGCAGCAGAAGCTTTAATGGCAGGTGCTGCTCAGAGTGCCATGAGAGGCTACTACACATAGAGATCCCAGCCTAGCCTGCTGTGGGCTGCTGCTCTGACAGCATCCGCCCTTCTGGGAAACCCTGTGCTTTGTCTAAAAGTGACCCTGCTGCCCCTGCATCCTGTGTTTCCTTCCTGTGAATAACTGTCTGGAGTTTGGCTTTCATCTATTCATCTCCACGTCTCATTATGTTCTTGTGTTTGTCTCTCTCTTTCCAACTTCTCACTTTTTGTGCTCTCACACTGTCTTGATGCTGAAATGTGGTTTGTTCCAGCTGCCCTTGCCTTCAAACTGAAAGCATATATACTGGGGGGTAAGTTGCATCCTTGGCATGTTCACCTCACTCTGCCTTTGTGTATGGACCCTCCATCCCGACTAACTTCCCTYGTCCACGTGCCAGAACGCCCTCTCTAAGCTGTGCTGCCTTGCAGGGTTTCTACCAGCGCTCCTGATGACCGGGGAAGGGTTTGTAGCTTTGGCTGGGAAGGCTGGAGCCCCGGAGCACGTGTGACAGATGCCACGGGGTGCCAGCATGTCCCAGCCCCTGCCCTGTGACAATAACAGCACCTTTTTCTCCCCTGTGCCATCCTCACCCCGCAGGCCCAGGGAATAACGCAGCAGGGCAGTCCAGGGCCATGATCGCGGCCGCCGCTCGGCGCAGGGACTCCAGCCACAACGAGCTCTACTACGAGGAGGCTGACCACGAGCGCCGCGTGAAGAAACGCCGGGCGAGGTAAAACCCAACCGTCCTGGCTGCTGCTGCTCCGCCCGTGGGGTTTGCCCAGCCTKCCCGGTGCYCCCCAGCCTGGCCAGTGCCCCCCAGCCCGCCCCAAGGGCTGTAAATGTGTCACAAGGAAGAAGCTTGTGGAGCCCAGATGCATAGGGGATGGTGACAGCTTGCAACTGGAATTATCCAAAGCACGTGCGCGCAGCTGAGCTCCTGTACATAAAGCAGATAAGCTAATGCAATGGTGTGGATTAGGGAGCAGTCCASTGCTTGACAAGTCTGTAGTTACTTGCTGTAGGAAATCCCATTATTTTTGCCCATGCCCAGGCTTGTCAGCTGAAGTAATCCAGGGACAGGATCAGTTTAAGGCTTGGTGCTGCTCTTTCGTGGGCGAGGAGAATATTTGTTTGCAGACTAATAAAAGGGGYGGTTTGACTGCCTTTCAATGAATTGAGGAGGAAAGACTTGAGCGCAAATGRTTACATTTTATTTTAGAGCACGGATATATCTTCTGCCATACATGCTTAGGCTGCAGAGCTGATGCTTTGTTGAGGTGATCCGAGACAGTGCCTCTACTCAGGAGCCTAATTGCAGTCTGTAGTTAGCATACCTAACAGTTTGAGGCAAGTTGCTGATGGGCAGGCACCCCTGAACTGGGCYGTGTTTGGAAGGAATGTGTCATAACTGGAAGGAGCTTGCTTGTTTTGAGTTTTCTTTTGGCAGTTTATTTCAGKGGGAAAGTGCTGGCACAACATCCCCTTGTTGCCTGCTTCAGTCTGACCTATGCTCTACACCCTCTGTCTTTTAGGCTCTCTTSTAGCCTCAGGGCAATAGGAACTTAAACTTTCCCTTCTGTGAAGTGTAGCATCCTAACTTGGACACATCTCCCGTGCTTGCTGAGTTTGGTCAGAACAGCTGCTTAGTCATAGGGAAACCATCAGTCCCTAGATAAGGCCAGATGTCTCAGGCCAGAAGTTTAGAAACTGACTTCCACCCCCACCTCCCCTATGTCAAATTAAACAAAATGGGCAAGGGGCAGGGCTTGTCGTGCTGTTCCTCATGTACAATATGAATGCAGTATGCTATACCTCTGCTTATGGTAGATGCAGTGGATATTGCATTGTGGACAATCATGGGTGATTTGGGGGGAAATCAAGTGTGAAACAAGGCTTTTCTATAGAGGCAAAAGAGTTCTGTTGGGTGGCTCTTCCATTATTTTTTTTTTCCTCCCTAACTGCAGTATAGCCCCTCACTTGCAAGTTAGCCCAGTACTGAGTGTTGTAAGACATCACTTTTTATGTGTGGTCTTGGTGTTTGCTCACCTGTGCCAACACAGGAATGGTTTGCACAGGATGTCTTTAGCTGCAGTGTTAGGAGTGAAGATGGAGGGGTGTTTTCACCCTTGCAGTTTGGTGGAGGGGTGCAGGGCAATCACTGGGCAGCACGAGCTCTGCACCCAGCTGGTGGAAACGGGAGCAGAGTGCAGCTTGTGAGCACAGAATCTTGGAGCAGGCTGTATCCTGGGTCATGCTGGAGTGTGGCCAACCTCACCCTGAGTGCTTGCCTGTGCTCCGTGCTGCAGTCCTGTTGTACTCAGACACACACTGAGCACGAGGGCAGTCTTGTTTGAGCCTTGTTTGAGTCTTGTTGCTGATGTTTATGCTGYGCTGGCAGAACCAAGTTCACTGCTCAGGGCTTTACAATCCTAATCCTGGTTTGTGGCCTTCAGTTGCTGGATGGCTTGAGCAAGGAAGGAAAAGCTGCTGTCTACCCCCCAGCAGACTCTCAGCAGAGATTTTGTGTAAATTGGTGGTAGGCAGTGACTCAATGGCAGATGGGAACAGGAGGCTTGTAAATCCTGACTCCCAGGCCCTGCCTTAACCACAGACCCATCCTACTTCWTGTTATGACTCTTACTGTCCTGATTTTCCTTCATTAGGCTTGTGGTTGCAGTAGAAGAGGCTTTCACTCACATCAAACGCCTCCAGGCAGAGGAGCAGCAGAAAGCTCCAGGAGAGATGATGGACCCCCGAGAAGCAGCCCAGGCAATCTTCCCCTCCATGGCACGAGCTCTGCAGAAATACCTTCGCACCACACGCCAGCAGCAGTACCACAGCATGGAGAGCATCTTGCAACACTTGTCCTTCTGCATCACCAACAACATGACACCAAAGGTAACGCTTTCTCTAAGGCTGCTGCAGCAGGGAGGACAAGGGGGTGGCACATCTGTGTGTGCAAGCAGAACAGAAAGTTGTCAGRGGAGGGTGAGTGAAGGCTTTCATAGTTGCACCCTGGGAATTGGCCAGTGCAGTGTAGGTGGCATCAGGTCTCAAAGGGAACTGATATTTCCTCTGCTCCATCCTCTGTCTCTTTCCATCTGAAAGTGCCTATGACATAGTTATTCTTATATCCAGTTCAGCAAAGGGAATACTAAATAAACGTTTKAAATGGTGGTTTTGAGTCATGGGGAGTTTTCCCAGCTGGCTCGTGGTAGTAACATGATGCAGGTGCCAGCCTGCAAAAGATSTGTTTTGKTTTTCTGCCCCCTCTACCTTGCTGYGTTTTGGACCACTAATTATTCCCTAAATCTCTGTCTCTCTGACAGTGTTTCTAATTCATGTGCTGCTTGGTCAAACATCAGTTTGCTACTTCATGCCTGTACCATGGCTGTTGACGTGCAGACACAGAGAGGGACTGAATAATAAGGGAATCAGGTCACACAATTGCCTTCCCACTCTTCACCTTCCCCTCCAAGAGCACCCCACAGTCTTAGGGAAGGGTTTTGCCTCGGCATTCCCCCAGAACTTACTGCAGTAAGAACAGAAATGCTGTCAAAAGCCGGGGCTTCGTACCCTCTCACTGTGAGCCACCTGGGACCTTGCCCAGGCATTCAAGAGAATTTCTGTTGCCATTAAGATTGCAGAGGAGACTTTAAAACACAAGTGATGTCAAATGGCATTTTGCAGCTTCAGGCTGAAAACATGGCAATATCTGTTTACCACCTTCTCTTGGCCTGAAGGAGAGAACAAACCATCCTGTCTGACTGACTGGGACTGCAATTTTGGGATGGGTTGTGGGGCTGGTGGGGAAGAAATGACCTCTGTTCTGCAGAACTGCTGCCAGATGGCTGTGCTGATGGCAGAAGTCAGGGCTGCAACTTTGTAAGCTTGCTGGGATGGACTGAAAGAGRATCTCCTGATGTTTGTGTCTACTCCTGGGGTCTGAAAAGCAGGGAGGGGCTGGGAAGATGATGTCTTCTGGAGTGTGAAAGCTGAAACCATTTGCAGCATGGCAAGATGGCAAGCCCGTGCTCGTGGAGCCCTATTTGGGGATGGGAAGGGAGCAGGGTGAGTTGTGGGGCTGGTGCTAACGTGTGTCCCACTCTTGGCAGGCATTCCTGGAGCGTTACCTCAACCCAGGCCCAACCCTCCAGTATGACAGGGATCGYTGGTTCTCCAAGCAGTGGACACTGGTCAGCGAGGAAGCGGTCACAAGCGGGTTACAAGACGGCGTGGTGTTTGTCCTCAAGTGCTTGGACTTCAGCCTTGTTGTTAATGTGAAAAAAATCCCCTTCATCAAACTCTCAGAAGAGTTCATAGACCCTAAATCTCATAAATTTGTCCTCCGCTTACAGTCTGAGACTTCAGTCTAAGGGATTTTGAGGGTGGGTTGTTGGGAGATTTTTATTTTTTTTTTTTTTTCAATATCGTGCTTTTGGGTTTAATTTCCCCAATGCTGACTGAAACTGGCAGATGTTGGACCAGTAATATTTGACCATCTGCACTTTATTTGGAAAGGGGAGGGGGGAGTTGGGATATCTTATCTAGGAAGAAGTATCTTAAGAGGCAACAGGGTGACTTGGCTCAGTTAGCTCAGCCTTGGAGACAGAACAGATTTTTTTCTTTCCCCYTCTTTCCAGGCATCCTGTAAATCTCTCACGCTCTCTCTCTGCATGGCTGCAGCATCAGAGTTGTTGTTGGAGCTCTGCCTTACACCACGCACGCCTGTGCCCTTGTGTCTCTGCTTTTGCCACCTGTGGCTGCTCCTGAGGGCTCATTGCTCACCYCTCCCTTACAGAAACCTCCTGGTATGGAGTGCCACAGTCCCTGCTTGCTCGGAGAGGACAGGATTATATCAAAGGGTGGGGGGCTTGAGGGGGCWGTTATTCTTTATTCTTCTCCTCCTCTCCATGTGCCTGTTCTGTCAGTGCCAGACCTGTATGGGCATAATGGGATGGTTTCAGTCTTTGTGAAGTTGCTTGTCTTGAACTGCATCACCCCATTTGCAGCTCTTCAGTTTTTTGGGGTTTTTTTTGGTTTTTTTTTATCAGTGCTTGTTAGTGAAATTGTTYTTCATGTCACAGCTCCCTGTTATCTCTCACCTGCTTCCCTCTGTCCTGCTTGTCCG
This sequence comes from Malurus melanocephalus, assembly GCF_030028575.1. Taxonomy (NCBI): domain Eukaryota; kingdom Metazoa; phylum Chordata; class Aves; order Passeriformes; family Maluridae; genus Malurus; species Malurus melanocephalus. Next base: position 47,843 of record NW_026623507.1, read on the forward strand.
CATGTTTCTCAGGCACTCCCAAGGCTTCCTGTTTCTGTCCCCTTCTGTCTGGCTTTCTGAATGTGCTTCTGCAGGCTCTGCTGCTTCCTTCTGCACCTGCACGGGCTGTGTGTTTGCACTGGGACAGGGTCAATAAGTAGCTGGCTCCTTCTCAGATAAATCACAGACCCTCCCTGCATCTGACAGCCTCTTTGAGGGGAAAGGGGTGCAGGCAGGAATGTGTCCCTCCCTCTCTAGCCAGCTGGAGAAAAGACTGGCAAAAACACTTCTCTCCTTCAGGAGAGGAGCCAGGAAAGGCTGACCTCTGCCACATTCACTTGCTGTGCTCTGGAAACACTGCAGTGAGTCCTYCACCACCGTACGCCTTCAGCTGTAGCTAAGAAATACCAAACAATGCCTGAATGTTGAAAATCTGCCTGCCTTTCTTGGCCTTGCTGTACTGTGGGAGTTTCTGCTCAGCGCTGGGATCTGCTCCTGTGACATGCAGTTGTGTTTGTAAGGCTGCCTTTGTCCACCAGTGCAGCTTTCACTTGTGAATTTAGTGTCACCTGAGTTGGGAAGGTTTGTTTTTAACTTAGAGCCTAAATTGGTGTCTTTAGTCCAATTGCCAGCACAGAGCATGGAGTGACTGGAGCCAGCTGCAAGGCTGGCAGCCACCTGCCTTCAGCCAGGTCCCTGGAGATCCACGTGAATGTAAATGATCAATTCATTCTGCTCAGTCYTTTGCCATGCAAATATCTCGTATCAGGCAGGATCTGGCCTGCCCTACATATGGATGTCTTAAGGAAAAAGGCCCAGGTTCCAGCTGTGTGTAAGTCAGTGCCTTTCATTGCCAGCCTGCACAGTCTTCTGAGGGGGGCTGTGACAGCCCCTCCTGTCCCTTCTGGCCTTTCCCAGCCCTTCCCACTGCAGGTGTGGACTGGCTGGTGCCCACCACAAGCTGGTGGGAGGGAGCAGCCACCTTCAACAAGGATGCTGGGGACAGGGCAGGAGGGTCCATCCTCTTCCAGCTTCAGCAGCAGTGGATAGTCCACTTGGGATCAAGGGAGCACCCTGGTGAGGGAGGGTCCAAAGTGGTGACTCCCCCTCCAAGTGACACCTGCAGTTTCCTGTACCTTTCTTACAAGCACGTGGTAGCCTCCTGGATCCTTTTTRGTCCATGTAATGTGCCAGGTGGGGTTTTAAAGAAACTGGACACATGGCACATGACAGGATTATGCCCCCTGCCCTTAAAGGATGRGAAGTAGGTAGTGTTTTCCCTTCTCTGAACTCAGTGTTTGGGGTTTTTTTTTGCAGATCAGGCTTTCTGATAGACTGTATGGGGACTCCTTTATTGACTGTGGCCTTTGCAGTGTTTTACTTTAGAAAAATAGGTTGGTTTATTTCTTCAAAAGAAAAAAAAAAGCAAGGAGAACATAGAGTATCTTACACTTGGCTCTCCTCAAAATGCCTGCAACTGGCTTTTATGATGTGCATAACCAGCAGGGTGGGAGAGACTGGGAGTAGCTTGGGAGACTGTRGAGCACGTAATACCTGTGTGGAGGCTACTGCCTGTGGCTGAATTGGCTCATTTCTGTGAAGCCAGAACAAGAACCACCTTGCCAGGGGCTTGGGTGTGCCATGTATGTGAGAGCACCTTGTCACAGGCACATCTGCAAAACTTTTTTACTTTCCCAGGATTTCCTTCCCTTTCCTTTTCCCTGCTGCCCCGTGAGGAGGGGTTGTCTGACAGTATTTGCTCAGGAAACTCATGTCTTAATCCTTTAACACATGGAGAACCAGATGGAAGCGGCGTGTGCTCGATCTGGGTCTGCTTCTTCATCTTTGTGTTGTGGTTCAACACTGCCTTTTCTGCCTGCTGCCAAAAAGGACACTGTCAACAGGGGCCAACTCCTACCTTAAAAGCTCTTCCCTGTGTCAGCAGAGTGAATGCTTTGCYTGATGAAATCTGAAGGAGAGGACTCTCTCAAATGGTCTCTTTAGAGAGGCAACCTGCTTAGAGGTGAYGACAGACTGAAAGGGGAATCATGATTCCTGAATATTCCCTGTTTGGGTATTTTTGGTGACTTTTTTCAGGGTTTCTCTTGCTTCCCTTCTCCATGCAAAATCAGGGGACCACTGTGATACCTACCTCACTGGCATGTTGTGAGGCTAAAAACTTGTTGTCAAGTGCTTTGAGATCCGCAGTTGGATCTGTGGCATCTGTAGGAATTCAAACTATAAAAAATACTGAGCGGTGAGTGCAGACTGCTTTGTTTAACTCTGTTTATAGCCAGCTGATGAGTAAGAATGGAGTCAGGGAACGAAGCTCTAATCCAATTCCTGCAGCCCTTACTTCTGCCGAGCTTGCCAAGAGCTGAGCACAAATACAACTTGTAGGGTTTGCCAGCCAAGTGCAGGCTGTTCCTCTGAATGCCTCTCCTATCCTGCACTGTCTCTTTGCACATACTTTCCTTCCTCTGTCCTAGKCTGGATATTTGTACCTGGTTGGGAATTGTGGGGGTTTTGTTAGAATTCAAGTGGTCTTTTAAGACAGCCCTGTTAGTGATGTAGTGGTTGGTGTCCCCCTTGGAGATGATCCTTGCACTGGAAGCTGAACCATTTGATAGGGTGYTGTGCTGCCCAGCCAGGAGTGGTGGTGCCCCACTCCTCTCTTCCACGTTGGCACATTTCCTGTAACTCAAATATGCTGCTCGGATACTTTAAAGGCTTTGGATTTTTGCTCTCAGATTTGTTACGGCCTAAATCCAAAGCTATGCTGAGATCTTGCAAAACCAGATGCAGCTGAGACTTTCTAGTTTTCTGGAGCAGATKGAAATGGCTGTGGGTTTCCATAAAGGCTGTAAAGTGAAGAATTTGGATTTCTCACAGCTTCCAGGGGTGTAGGGGCAGATAACTGCTCTTAACACTTTGCCAGTCCTGTAACTGGGCATGGACAGATGTTGTTGTCACATCTGTTAGTCTTCATTGCAATGTGACTTTTGCTGTGGGTGCAGATTCTGTGAGGCTGCCTTGGGTCTCAGTGTCCTTCCCCACACTTGGCAGCTGAGCAGGCAGCACTCTTGGAAGTGCTGAAGAAGAAGAATCTGGAAAGATCCATAACTTGCTAAACATGGAAACCTCTTCAAGCCAATTTCATCTTGCCCACCAAAACTTGTAACTCTGCCCCTTTCAAAGGTAAAACAAGTGTTCTGCAGCAATGCTGGAGTCTGGTCCCATGCTGGCTCCTCACTTGGGCTCAGTGCTGCCCAGCCATGTGAGAGCCACTCACAAGGTGTGTGTGCAGGTGTTTTCTCATTCAGCTTGTGTGTGTCTGTGTGCTTTCCCCCTCTAGGTGTGCACATGATCCGTGTCTAAAGCCTCAGGCCAGACTTGRTGGTTCGGTGTTTCAGCTGTCGTTAGGAAGGAAGTGCTCTTGGAATTGAGCTGGTTTTAGAAAACAAGCAAAAAAAAATAAAAAGTAAAACCCCCCAAATTTCTGTTCTAAAAGAGATGGCTTTGGGCCATGTGGTCTCCTAGAGGAGTGTGCATCCTCCTGCGTTCAGGCTGCTGCCTCCCATCGATGATGACCAAACGTGTCCGTTTCCATGGGGGTGGCTTTGGGATGGTCCCAAGCCATGTCCCTGCAGTGCCAGCGCCACATCTGGCATTATCCACCCATCCACATCCTCCCAGAGACTGCATTTCTTATCCTGTAGCACATGGAACCCTGTGGGCAGCAGRCAGCTGGCCCTGCCCAGGGAGGGAGGGGATCATTCCTTCCCTGGGGCTGCTCCCGCAGCCCCTCTCACCAGCGCTGATGATTTTTGGGGGAATCTCTTTTGTGCACAGCAGGGAGGTGCTGTGGCCACGCCTCAACAGGCATAACTGTGATGGAATCCTACACTCTTCTGTGCCTGTTTCTTTGATTATTCAGCATTATTGTGTCTTGGGGAAGGGGGTGGGAGCAAAGTGCCCTTCCCCCACCCTCCTTTATCACTGTGTAATACTTTTTCTACACACATTGTGTATAGTAAGAAGGGTTTTGCCAAGGTTTTCTAATTAATAGACACTAACCAGCATTTCATTCTTTTTTCTCTTCTTTGCACATGTGACTTTAACTGCAATGGTACATGTTTTTACTGTTCTTTTCTAATTGTGAACTTAACTAAGCAAATTCCTGGTGTCTGTGACATTAATGCACTGTGGGTTTAGCCTTGTAAATTGTTCTGTTCCAAGCTGGGTTCTCTTAAGTTATAGCTGGATGGGGTTTTGTTGTTTTTTAAACTGAAACATAAAACCGTTTTACACTTTGCATATTTTGTACAGTAAAATTCTGGAAATAAACTGAAACCAGATTTGATTGTCCCTCTCCTTTCTCTTATCCTTTCAGACAAAAAGCTCCTCTCATTTTCAAGCATTCCTTAGTTGTGGGCAGGAAGGGGCCCTGCAAACATGTGATTTAGCTTTTTTGAGGTTGTCTTTTTGTCACCCTCGTTTCTAGGCCTTTCTGGTTTTGCCCTGCCTCAGTAAAATGCAAACTCATTTATCACTCCTGAAGGAAGACTGGTAGGTGACTGCTTTGAACACCTGAAATCTCAAATGATGGGGAGCAAATGCACCTGGGGAGGAAGGGGGTGCATGACTGGAGTGGGAACAGGTTTTTCTGCCTCCTGTGTTCTCACAGTTTGCACACAAATTATGAASTGCAGGATTCACTGCTGATTTCCTTATTTGGCTTTGGTGAGGAGGAGGAGTGGCAAGAGGCAGAAAAGCCAGTGCTCCTTGTTTGTGTGGACACAAACCTGTGCTCTGCTAAAACAAAAGGTGCGGGGATCTCACCTCAGCAGCATCTCTGGGTGTGGCTTTCCCCACCATCAGTTTCCATCTCCAGCACACCAAGGGCTTGGAAAAATGAAGCACCTCTGCCCAAGGAACAGTGGGAGCAGCTTGGTTGTCTAAATGTTCTTTGGTGCCCTTTAAGGGGGAATACTTGGCTTCAGAGCTGTGCCCAGCTCAGCACCTCTCCTTGGTGGCATCAGCTGCTGGAAAAATCCACAGGATGCAGCTCTTTAGTGAMAAAGAATGCAGCAGTTGTGGAGATAAGCAGCACAGACATACACGTGGCTGTTTCTCTCCACAGGCATTTAATTCTCTGCTTGTGGAGAGACAGAGGTATTTGTGCTAGAGRGAGCTGAGCTAAGGCCTGGGAGGAAGCAGGAAGGGTGGGACGGGGGTGTGCTCTGTTCTGCCTCCTGCCCTCCCTTGATCTCTGCTTTTGATCTGTCCCCCTCATCCCGCTGCTGCTTTGGCAGTGCCCAGCCCCAAATGTTTGCAGGTCAGCTGCCAGAGATGGCCAGGGAAAGGGARCAGCAATGCAGCTGCCCTGCAGAGCCTGAAATTGGGGTGCAGCCATTGCTGGTCCCCTCCTGCCCCTCAGAGGCAGAGCTGAGAGCTGGACTGGAGCTGTGCAGGTAAAAACTCCAGGAGCCAACCACAGGTGTGTCGTGGGAAGGTGTGAGCAGCAGGAATTTGGCATAAACAAGATACTGGGTTTGTCAGCCTCCTTCCAGGCTCTCAGCTCTGAGAGCTGTGTCTTCACATGTGAGTTCAGCACGCTCTGTTTCATTTCTGGGATGGTGCTGATACCAAATCAACACCTGGCTGGTGCCGTTTGTGGCGTTTTCTGTCCTGCTCTGGGAGCTGATGGAAGGAACAGGCTCTGCTAGAGGGACTGGTTCCCTTGGCCTTCACCCAGGGCTCAGATATCTGAATCATAAAGGGCTGTGGTATGTAGCTCAGCAGAAATTAGAGCCGAGGGAGCCGGTCTGGTTTGGCCAAGTCTTTTCACTGAGGCTGCACAGACCTTTGAGGTGTGATGGAGCCTCAGGTGCAACGTTGGTTTAAGCATGACCARCCCAAACCTCTGACAGAAAGGGGATGAAGGAAAAAATCCTGGAACAAAACCCCACCACCTGGAGGGACGTGGCATCCTGAATCAGAGGTAAGCACCTTTTCCCTGAGGAACATGCTGGACTGGGCAGGAGAAGCTTCTCCTGCAGTGCCCTTCTTGACTGTTGTTGGGACAGCACAGCAACAGCCATTGCTGTGGGTATTTGGTGCCTGAATTGTGGCTTCATTTGTAAGAAAATCGATTGTTACAGGGCCTCGCAGCCATGGACAGTCAGAAAACATCAGCTGTGGGGAAGGAAGTAGGGATCTGTGGGGTAAGGAGGCTGCRTGCAATCAGGGCATAACAAACAGGGTAAGAAGGGGATTTGTTACCTTTGGCTCCAGAGCCTTGCTTGAAGCACAGGCAGTACCACACCCYGTGATATTGTTAGCTGAATTAATACAGTGAGACATCTCTCAGTGAKACATCTGGCTGTGCAGGTCAGCAGGGCTCCAAACCCCAAACCAGCTTCTCCTAGTGCCATGAAATGGCTCAGCTGTCTCAGCCCCAGCTCTACACTCCTGGCAAGTACAGGAGGGGTTGGGCTCAAGGGCTTCCAAGGGCTCCTGGTGTTGCCTTGAAAGGCCAGTTTTTAATGACACAGACACGGTTAAGGGGATAAAAAGGGTTTTACCTCGGTATTTGGGATCCCAGGTGCACAACTTGATGGCAGAATGCACACCCGTGTACAGCACGGGTACAAGTTTTATAGGTTTCAGGAATTAGCATATCTATCTAGGATTCCCCAATAAGAAACTTMACAAATGCAGTAATGTCCCCCTATTCTAATGAATCCCCCCCAGATGAGGCCAGAGCCCAGTTTACACAAGATGTTCTGGACAGAAGGCTTCACCCAAGGCTGAGCTCAGGTTTAAGATAGCACAGGGCACACTTGATCCCATCCTCAGGATGTTTGGTGTCTCTGCCCAGCAGAACTCCTAAACTAAGCTGGAATATCAGGCTTCAGGAATTACAAGCATGTGGGCTMAGGGGTGCAGGGGAATGCAKAGAGGGTACAGAAKYGTAAATGGAAAAGCAAAAATCATCAGGCATCASTGGAGCTCRGGGCAGGTGGGGTAGGTGCAAGGGGAAGGGGATCTCTCAGCAAGACATGGTGTCTCACAACAGCATGCAGGAAAGGAAGGTGTGCTGGGTGTTGGCCAAGCAGAGCGCTTTGATTTCTCTTTCAGCAGCACTCCTGAGTTTATGTTGGATTGGGAATGKGGTGGGTTTGGGTTACAGTCCTTTCCGGTGCTGACAGATAATCCACAGGGGCAAAGGTGTCTGTTCTCTTTCCGTGTGTGCATCCATGGGCTGCTGGGTCAGGAGAAGCTGAGAGAAAAGAGAACTCTCAGAACAGTGTGTCTGCAGAAGTGGGGACGGCGAGTGCATAAACCATTATCTACGAGCAAGGTTTCCTGAGTGGCTTTGAAAAGCTGTAACCATTTTTACAGCCCTGCTGTGAGTTTGTGTGCTAGCTCATGCTGATACATTCCTAGGAAAATGGGGACTACCTCAAATGGGAAGAAAGCTGCTTTCCTGTTTGTCCCCATCTCCCTGTCCTTCTCCACAATGAACTTTGAAAAAGTTGTGGCTTGTTTGGTGTGTTTTTCTCCCCAACTACTGCTCACGTAATAGTGAATCTGTGTTCAGCTTGGGGTGTGCTGCAAAACTGCCAGCCTGCTCCAAAGCCCTGAGCTGCTCTTCCCTTCCTCCTAAATCTGGGACCTGAATGGAATGAAAACTTCTGTACAGGACTTGTGGCTTGCCTGGGATTCAGCTCAGGTGATATGGGTAACCTGGGGGCCCCAGGAGCCCTGCTACAGCCATCCTGCTGCCTTTTGGCCTCCCAAATCCCGTGGGTCCTGCCCAGGAGAAGGAGAAAACAGGTGTTTGTGCAGGGATTATAGCCAAGGAACAACAATCAGTCGCTGGGCTCTGCGTGGGCAGCACTAAATACAACTCCAAAGAAGAAGGAGGAGGAGAACTTTTACCTGGTGGATGTGCATTTGGGGCAGCTCAGTGCATCCACCTTGCTTGTGTACCAAAATGTGGAGCAGGCAGCAAAGCCTCAAGAGAGRTGGTAACACAAGGCAAATGTGAAGTCAGTGGAAGCGACTTTAGGGATTCTGGTGTGAGTTTTCCCTCCAGCATCCTTAGCAATGTGAAGGCACAGAGATTTTTAAAAACTGATACACCACAAATGGCTCTAGCCATGCAGCTAGTCTGTAAATTGCAACATTTTAAGTCTCTTCCAAAGGCAAAAAAGCAGGTTTACAATTGTTTAAGCATCTAGTCTTGRTTGTCTTTCTTTTTTCCTTTTTCTCTTTTTCCTTATTATTTAAAAAGGTAGCGTGAAGGAAAAGTGGATGCATGGGGAGAAGGGAGTTCTTGACAAAACACATTTGCTTCAGCCYCTTTGGAAGTTTTAAGAGACATTCAGAATGTTACAGCTCTTTGGACTTCTCTTCAGCACAAATCAGATGCTGTGGGCATGCTTTAGAAGAGGGAACAAGAAGGAGGTGATTATATCTGAGCCACAGATGTGAAACAGTTCTGAAAACCTTTTAGCTTCTATTTTGCAAAAGCTCATTCTTGAGTACTCATARCACCATATCCTACGGTTGATTACAATTTTGCTTTGTAAGTGGTTGTGAGAAACTGGTTTAGTAATTCAGTAACTAGACTGTGGGAAGCTGTGCACATTCCTTCAGCAACTTTTGTGGGGATTAAAATGTTCTCAAACATTTAGCTAYTTTTGCTGTTGATAACCTCTCTCTTTGTCACTATCAGGAGCAGGACTTTGAAGGTTTAATTGAATTTTAAAGCAAAAAAAATCAAAATCTGACACCAGGCAAAATTCAGGGCTGCTCTCTGGTCAAACATCACTTTATTTTTTCCCTGTGTTATTGAGGGAGTGCCCTGATCCAAGCTGGGCTTTCTCCAAAGCCAAAAGMAGATGAGGTTGCCCATGGCTATTTAAGTCATTTACCACCCACGACCAAGGCAGGGCTCAGTGAGGACAGCCACTGGTAGCCTCTGGCAGGGAGGTGGCTTTCTGGCTGCTGCTGAATTTGGGCTGCCCCCTCCAGCAAACTATTTAACCCAGGGTTATTTCCTGTACATGACACTTGTCTCCTGTTCAGACACTGTTGTGCTGTGGTTGCTGGTGGCACTGGGAGTTACTGGTCCCTTCCCACAGTGACAGCAGGGTGGTGGTTCCTCACCTAGATTTTGGGACAGCGGAAAAAGATGTCTACCAAAAAAATTCTGGTACTTTTGCACCAGGCTGGTGAAATGGCTTTTTCTTGGGAAAAGCCCCACCTATCCCACTCAAAATAAAAGCCAGTGACAGCCCGGTCCAGACATCTTTCTCCTCAGAAAGGAAATGCCATCCCTGCTCACATTCACAGTGGTGTTCCAGCACAGGCAGCTCGTGGCAGTGGTGGGGGTGGGTTGAAAAGAGGAACACAAAGTACATAGAAATGGAGAGAGAAAATAAATGAGGGGAGCCAATGAAGGGTCAGAAGAGTGGTAAGTCAAGAGGCATGAGAAGAAGGTGAAAAAGGTGTTTTCTTGATTTCCATAGCATTAGGGACACCTCCCTTTGACTGCTTTGCTGAGCCCCTTCATCACAGGGGCTTGGCAAGAGAAAGCAAGGCACAKGAAGGATCTTTGCTTSCATCCCAAGGSCAGTTTGTAATCTGATTCCTAAAAYGGGTCTTCAAGCTGCAAGGAAGCTCTGTAGCTTGTTTTTGTCTTTAAATAGCTTAGCACCTTTTAAACCTGGCAGAGTGTCCTGGGAGGTGGGCCAAGACTCTGCCCCACGGTCCCCATTGTCATGAGATGTCATCTTCCACCAAAGAGGTGTGAGAGCCACCCCACAGCTGTCCCCCAGGGGTACTGCCCATCCAAGGGCTGCTCTGCTGGACATCAGTGGTTCCAGGGAGAGGGGAGAAGGCAGGGGACACRCAGTGGGGTGGGCTGTCACAGATCTCATTGCTGAGGTCAATCATCCTTCCTGCTGTGCTCTGCTGTTCCCAGTTCCCAGCAGCTCAGCTCACACGGATGTACCCAGGGTGTAAAGCAGCTAGAAGGCAGAGTGCTCTGTCTCAGAGGGCTGGGCTGCTCCTGGACTGATTGCCTGTTCCTCCTCTTCATCCCCCCAAGCCCAGGACTGCCTCAAAGACAGAGCTTGGCTGCGCTGGAGAACGATCCAGAGACGATCTTGGCCTGTTTTCACAAGACTGTAAGTCAGTGGAAGTGGGAATTGATATGCTCCTGTCTAATTARTTGTTTTCCTGGGAATAAGGGGATGTTTTCTGTTTGGTCTGTGTAATGGGTCAATAATTTCTTTAGGTATGGTGTGCAGACAGACATGGAGGAGCAGCGCTGTCCTTGGCTCTGTGTTCACGTTGGTGTCGGGCTGAACAGCTTCATTCTGGGATGGGGAGCAGCAGAGCTCTCTGGTTTCACTGTGGGGCCACTTCTCTCCCCAGAGAGGGACAGGAGACTCATCAGTCCCCAGAAACATCACAAAGACTGCTGACCCTGAAAACACAGAGTAATCTGCAATATCCAGAGTGCTTCCCTTGTCCTCTCCCCCTGCACCCGTTTCCTAAATGGTTGAAATCAACTCAGAGCAGTTTTGGGTATAAGACCAGGTTTTGGAGTACTTTGGGTACTTCCTTGACAGTGGTGGGTTAATGTCAGACTAAATGATCATAGGGGGTCTTCTCCAATCAAAATGATTGAATAATTGTACAAAGAAACTGATCACCTTGAAGCACTCACAGCTGGATGAGGGTAAAATACAATTCCTGTCTTTATGAGTATTAAGAGCCATTTAATATGTCTGGTTTACATGCTGGAGGAAAAACTACTTGTCARGAGAGATGTGCTTTTTAAACACTCAGTGCTGCCCACATACACAATTATTATTTTTTTTTTTAACAAAGGGTTTTTTTTCAGATTCCTCATCCAAATGTGCTGACCTTCTGCTTCTCAGTGTATCATGAGCAGGGTTAGGCTGACTTTGCTCCTCAGTGCCACCAGTGCCTTTCAAATGCCAGTTCCTGCTTGTGTCAGAGGACCCGAGGAGTATCTGGTGTGTCATCCCCACACCACTGCCTTTCCCATCCCTGCAAGGAAAGCACCCAAATTTCAGCTGCCACCTCCTCCCCAAGGGGCACTACATCATTCAGTGGTTTGGTCATTAGGGTCTCGGGGCAGAGGAGATGTTACAGGTAAATGGGAAAGGCTTTGTGCTCACCCGTCCTCATTGCTGCAATGCTTTCCTGACTTTTTATGTCTTTATCCCAAAAGCTGATGATAAACAGTTCCTGTTTGTGAGCAAAGACAACGATGAGAGCTGTAATGGTGGACTGAGGGAGGAGACAAGAGGCAGCCCCATCCCTGGCACCACGAAGGAGTGGCAGCTGTAGGATTAGCTCTTTCTTGCACAACTTGAGGGAAATTTTCCACAAACCACTGGCACCACTCCCCAGTATGAGTTCAGCCTCTACACTTGTACATTATTTATTTCTTTCCCCCCAGAGGTGCTTTGCTTTGAAGTGTTTCAGTGCCTGTGAAACACCTGTGCACTTGAGCATGTCCCTGGTGCTGTTTGCAGGGTCTGCCTGCCCTGCCTGGGTAACCCCAGAGGATCCAGARTGGGGCACTTCAGAGCAGAGGGGCAGCCACAGTGGGAGAGGAGAACACAGAAAGCACCCAAGACAACTCTGGGTTGATGGCATGGCTGGAGATTGTGCTCTCTCTCTGAGCTGGGCTCCTCCAGCAAACCTCGAGGAAAAAGCAGAAGGAGAATGCTGGGCACGCTGTTGGCCAGCACAAAGTGGGGTGTGAGTGAAAGAGAGGATGGGATCTCTGTGCTGAGAGCACACTGAATTTCAGGACTTTCCAAAATGCTTATTCATCACCCCAGAACAATCAGGTGGATGGTCTCCCCAGACAAACTTGATTCATCTTCCAGGCAATGCTTATGCATCATAAGGGAAGCAAGAAAGGACAAATGGTTGACCTGAGAGCTTTGCTTCCTTGTCTATTCTTCTAACATGCTGGACCTGAAAAATACACGTTGGGTATCCTTGTTGATGCTCAACGAGGAGCTGATGTGGCCTGCAGTCATTTACCCTGTTAGCACAGCATTCATTTATGTGCACAGATACAGAGATTTGCAGCTTTGTGCTGTCCACACTGGCACTTTCCACCGAGGGGATATGGCACACATAGCAATTCTTCAGCTTTTTATACCAGTTATTTCAAATTTCTATTTCAGCTAACGTAGAGAGGCGGAGTCAAAGAAACTGATCAACAGGCAGGAAAAAAAAAATCTATGAAGTCTTGCTTTGCAGTTCATCTGATAAAGGAAATGTATAGTGTGTAAATCCTGTTTCTCATTGGGCTGATTCACRTTTGTGTCATGAGCTCTGATTCTTCTATCCCTCGCACTGTTATTTCCCCTCACATCACACAAGGTGATACCTCTGTCCTAAGCCAGCATCAGGATGGTCAGAACAATGTTTTTTGTTTGCAGCAAGAGAGGAGATGTGTACAYTACCTATGCTAACAACTCTGAGCARCAGGAGAACACCTTTATAAATGTGTTTATAAAGATAAAACCATCTCCTCAATGAATGAATTCTTCCTTCATTGCACTATAGCCAAACCTAAGAAGCTGCTGAAGACAATTGAAAGCAGACCTAAGCTGCCACAGTGACCTGCACATGGATGRTGCTGCACCTGCCAGGACCTGCAATTAAATTCTCAAAAGGTGAGCAGCTTCAATGTGTCCACTGCTCAAGCCCCAGTGCACCTCATCCACCATCTGATGTGTTTGGATGGATGTGTTCCCTCCCAACATCTCAATCATGGGAAAAGGTCCTACATCAGCTTTGGGTGAAGAGTCAGCTAAAGATGGAAGGTCTTGGGGAATAGGAATGCGTCAGGGTGGGCCCCTATAGATGTTCCCCTTGGCTTAGCTCAGTGCCACAATCTTCAAATTCCATGGTTTGGACTCAGGTTGGGCTCAGAGCTGGATCAGCCTGTCCAGCAGTTCAGGAGCTCATGAGATGTCTCATATCAAACACTGACCCCAGAAAAAGGAGCCTCAGACAGAGGCCACGGTGTTTGGTTTTGCATTGCGCTGCCAGACAAGAATATCCTGTCATTATGTGGAACCACTGAAAACTTTAATAGCATCCCTGCAACCTCCCTCCCCTCCCAAAGCATTTTGCTGCTCTTAGCACGTTAGAGAGTAGCTACTCCCGCAGCAGAACTTGCAGGATTGAGTGGTCTTGGCAGAGTAGCTGCAAAGGGCATTGTGTTTAATAAAAGGGCTGMACTTTACAGTTTAGGGTTTTCCCTATGTCTTGAAGTGAGATTTGGTCTTTGGATGTTAAGTGCTGGGCTGATGAGCACAGAAGATCCAAACTGGCTCCCTGCGTCCCTCTGGCAGCAAGCAGGCAGGCACTTTTCTCCTGCCCTGGGACACTGGGGGCAGATTCCCTGCAGGTTGCTGCTGTCCTTGCTAAGGAAGGCATGATTTGCAGCGGTGCTGGGTGCCCGCAGGTGGCTCAGCATCGCTGGGAATCAGGCGAGGGGGTCCCGGCAAGGGCAGGGGGAGCGGGGCGGGGGGGAAGGAGGAGCAGCGGTGCTTGCTGATGCTCAAATTTGGATCTTCCAACGGAGGGACCTGCCGCAGGGCGAGGGCTCTGGGGGCCCACGAGTCAAACTGCACAGAGTCACAGTTAGTCRTCRTCATCGTCATCATCATCGTCATCGTCGTCATCRTCATCGTCGTCATCGTCGTCGTCATCATCATCGTCATCGTCGTCATCATCGTCATCGTCATCCTCGGTGTTTATCTTCCCAGAAAGCACATCCTCTATCCAGTCCTCCAGCTCCTCGGCTGTGGGCAGGTCATCATCATCTCTGATGTCCATCCAGACGCTGTCAGCCTGAGGGGACAGGTGATGAGGGGTTATAGCTGCCCTCAGGGACACGGGGAGAGATGGGGGACACGGCTGTTGTGGGGTGAGGGCTGGACTGTGGGATGCAGGGATGGGGGCAGAGTTAGCTCCCTCTGTGCCACAGCCTGTGGGCAGCTCAGCCAGAGGCTCTGCCATGCATTGGGCCACCACTTAACCGGGGAGTGATGCTGTGTTTGACCAGGGCAGTGGGAATGGTCAGCGGGGTTACAGGGATGTGATTCTGTGTTTGACCAGGGCAGTGGGAATGGTCAGCAGGGTTACAGGGGTGTGGTGCTGTGTTTGACCAGGGCAGTGGGAATGGTCAGCAGGGTTACAGGGGTGTGGTGCTGTGTTTGACCAGGGCAGTGGGAATGGTCAGCAGGGTTACAGGGGTGTGGTGCTGTGTTTGACCAGGGCAGTGGGAATGGTCAGCAGGGTTACAGGGGTGTGGTGCTGTGTTTGACCAGGGCAGTGGGAATGGTCAGCAGGGTTACAGGGGTGTGATGCTGTGTTTGACCAGGGCAGTGGGAATGGTCAGCAGGGTCACAGGGATGTGATGCTGTGTTTGACCAGGGCAGTGGGAATGGTCAGCAGGGTCACAGGGGTGTGGTGCTGTGTTTGACAGGGCAGTGGTGTGGTGCTGTGTTTGATGGGGCAATGGGACTGGTCAGCAGGGTCACAGGGGTGTGGTGTTGTGTTTGACTGGGCAATGGGATCGGCCAGCAGGGTCACAGGATCATGGTCTGTGTGCCCTGATGAGATGTGTGTCTGCTCCCCATCCCTGCTGCACTCTGCCTCTATCTGGACAGCTCTGAGGACTCCAAGTCTATGTAAAGAGATCTCAAAGASACCTCTGCCAGCACGCACTGCATCACCCTGGATTCACAGGACATCACGGTGTTTCCCTCCTTCCACCCAGAGCCCTCGGGCACCTCTTCCTTGGAGCCTTTACCATCCTCTGTCAGCTCCTTTCTCCCGACCTTTCACAGCCTTTCACYTCTGTCTCAGGACCTTRYTCAGGACCCTCCCTGTGTGATGATGGTCCCTGCTTTCAGAACACCCTTTCCTCAGATCATCTCACCCATGCTCCCATGCATTTCTGCTGAAGAATGGTGAGAAACCCCAATACTCTGGACTGCAGGCGTCCCTGCTCCTTCCCTCCAGCAGTCTGCATTACTTCCATAAACCAGAGGGGATAGGGAAATTCAGTGGGAAGACAATGACAAAATTGTGGCTGGTATCCAGAGACAGTAAGCACACCTCAGATGGTCTTTGAGATCAGGAAATGAAAGTTTTCCTCTGCTTTGCTATATGTTCCTTGATTAAATGCCTGGATAAGCCTCTTTTCTCTTTACTGTCTCCCCTCCATAAAACAGTATCAGCCTCCTATTTTGCAGAGGAGCTGTCAGGTTATCTCATTCAGCATTTGAAGCTGCAGAAGCAAGTGATCTTCACATATCAGAAGGTGACTACCAGCTTTTGCAAATGCATCCAACTTCTTTCCCCATCTGTGGTGCCTAATTCTCTTTGGTTTATGGCTTGCCAAAAAGCCAGACCAATTTCTGCTCAAGAAAAGCTGTGTTTCCCACACAGTATTTTCTTCCTAATTCACCAAAATTGTAATAAAAAAGCCATGGATAAGCATGCAGCTCTTCTTTGATGCAGGTTTTCACGTCCCTAACCTCAGGACTGTTCRTGCAGTAAAAAGTGACACTTTTAAATAATGGGAAGAGGAGTGGCTCCATTTCACCTGGAGAAGGTGCTGTGCAAATAAAGCAGTGATATTTTTCAGGGTGTCCTGGCCMTTGTCCTGAGCCACAGCCACCACAATGTGATGAGCCACTTGGGAGCTGTGGTGTTTGCATTGGCAGGTTTTTGAAAAAGTGATGGGGTCACAGGGGTTATGTCCACTGAAGCCAAGAGCAGTGTTTATTTTCACTCTGTTGTGTAAGCCCCACTTTGTACCTGTGTCACTTGTGATGTAACACTGAAATAACAAAATGAGCCCACTGTTTGTTTTAGATATCACCCACCAAACTAGAACTTTCTTAAATCTCTCTCGAGAAATAAAAAAGGGACTTATGAGGAATGAAATAAAACCTGCAAATACTATAATCAACAACCTGAAACATTTACTATATCAAAGCCAGATGATGCATGGGTTTTTACAGGTCTCTGARTGACTGCTGAATAATAAGGCATAAGTTCTAATTCTGCTTTCTCATGCCATGGACAATTCTACTTCCACAAATTTCCATTGATTGCTGTTTAATGTAGCTTTGACACGACTTAAACATGACCAGTCACAGTAAATATAAAGAAGGGGGATACTGTGGACTAAGAGCAAAAGACTGGAAGACTTGGGCTGTCTTTCTGGCTTGTCCATTYATTTCTCTCATGATCTCAGTTGACAGATGCTATTTTGGCCCCTTTCCCTTTTGTYTCTCCCTTAACAATTCTGCTAAGAAGACTTAATTCACTGTGTCCTCACTCTCTAGGTGTCTGCCCCATGGTCTGGTGGAGTACTGCTCTATCACAGGCAAAAAGCTCACATCCAGCCAGGGCTCAAACTACTTCCAAATCAGCTTTTCAGCCCCCTAAATGGGATAGGCAGGATCCAGGGACTCTGTTTTCTTCATGACACCCTTGCTTTGCCTTCCCCACCACATCTCCCACATTAAAATCTTGCAGCATGTGTTCTAACAGGAGGCACAACTGTCCAGTACACCCTTGCTGTCCCTCTTTTTCTGGGGAGATACAGGAGAGAGGATGTGGAAGCAAGGTCAGTGTTGAGCCAAACCAGCACCCAGCCCCACACATTTWTCCCAACTCTAAGTCCCTCACTGCTGTCTTCTAATGAATCATCAAGTTCTCTYATGACTCAAATTGCAAACACAAAGTCAAGCACCAATTTACAAACACTTCTGTGGTGGAGAGAGTTCTGTTTCCAGAGACACTTACACACCCACACAGGTTGGTTTTAAAGAGATTAAAACAAACATTCAGCACTTAAGCACTAAAAGTAAACTCRGGTAATAGGTGAGCCAGGCAGGAACATGCTCCATTATGGGGTCTCTGATCAGAAAGAGGAAAGAATGATTTCTCTCTGCTTCAGGGCTCTGAAGCATGTTAGATWGCAGCCAGCAGATCCCTTGGGAAGGAGGGCCTGGATGAACCCCAGTGCCCCCTCCTCACCACAGCAGGATCCCTCTGCTACCAGTCTATGCTGTACTTCTGTTTAAGCTGTGTGTTTGTTTAGTTTTTTTTTTTCAAGCTGTGCAGTTTCTCCCTGTCATCTGTTGGGGACCATCTTTCCCTCCTACACTCAAGCTGTGCCCTTTTGCTTCTGTAGAAATAAACAACCTCCTTTTCCTCCTCTTCTCCTCCCCTAAGCATGGCTTTTTTTTCCCCTACACAGGTTTTTCCTCCACCCAAGCTGTTGGAGCAGGGAATGGACAAAGGTGAGTGCTGTGGATGGAGGTGGAAATGTGAGACCTTGAAACCAAAACTGGGCAAAGCCCTGAATCCCAGACCTTAGAGGCTGATCCTGTCCTCAGCAGATGCAATTTGTGTGTGATTTGTCAGCAGAAACACTCAGATTAAAGCGCTCAAACCCACCTAGGTGGTGTTAAAAACCCTGTGGCAGGTGTTATAAACCCATAGTAAGGTCTTCATGTTTTTTTCCCCAGGGTAAAAGCCTGCTTGCACTGAATGGTAGGAATCCCACTGGCTCCAGCAGACCTCAGGTCCCACCCTTTTTATCACCCTAATTTTGGGATGGCTGGGTTTTTTGGGCACAGGTTACTCACGTCTGTGACGTTCACCACCCCGATCTGCGGTCTGAACAGGTCGATGTCRAAGGTCTTCTCCCAGTAAGTGATGAGCTGCAGGAGCAAAGACACAAAGCTCAGATGGGGGCGTTTGCAAAGCCCCACTGCCTTGGGGGCACAGAGAGAGGAATGTGCATCCATGTGTGCACAGGGGAGAGGAGAGGACAGGACAGGCTGGACAAGCTTGGGCTGGAAAAGGAAAGTGCCCACTCTGGGGGTGTTCCCAAGGAAAAACCTTCTTGGGACACCAAACAAGCAGCTTTCAGGGAGATGATGGTCCAGTTTCCCATCCTTCCCTGTCCCACATTCCCTGGGGCAATTCCTGCTTTCAGGGAGATGATGGTCCAATTTCCCATCCTTCCCTGTCCCACATTCCCTGGAGCAATTCCTGCTTTAGGGAGATGATGGTCCAGTTTCCTATCCTTCCCTGTCCCACATTCCCTGGGACAATTCCCACACCCCCACAATCACCCTCACACTCGCCCCATCCACGAATTAAAAACAAGAAAGGCAAAGAACCTCTGCCACTCACCAGAGGAAAGTCATCAGGGTCGATCCAGACAATGCTCAGGTCGGGATTATCAGTGTTGTCCCTGGCAACCTGCTTCAGGATTTCCAGGAACTCAAACCCATCTGCAATGATACATGAACCATTTCAACTCTGCTTTTTGCTTGTGGGTTTCCCTGGCTCCCCTGTGCACACAGGAGTTGTTTATAGTTCTCATTAAAATGCTGTCTCCCAGCGCTTTCTTTTGATAATAAGGCTTTTAATTTCAAGCATCCTCCTCGGGTATTGAAATTAGTTACACATGAATTAAGCCCCATAATCCTTCCGTGGAGTGGAACAATGTCACTATTTTCTTGTGYTGAGGGAGGAACTGAGCCCCCAAGAGGCCAAAGCTTTCCGATTTGCCCATGGCTTTGAGAAGCTCTGAGAAGCACCRATGCCACGGCTTTTCAGGAGCTGTTGGCCTCAGCTTTCCCACATKCCTATCCCACTCCCAGCCCTCAGATCTTTCCCAGAGGCACACAGCAAGATGGATGAAGAGTTAGGGAGCAAATCTTGCTACTGGGGTGGAAGGAATGACTCTTTTTTCATCATCCATTTATATCCTAGCATGAATACCCAGAAGAATCTCAGGGTGCTGGGCTCCACAGTGCAAACAAAGGAGAAGAAAATACACTTTCCTGAAGGATGGGGGGTCACACAAGGAAGGAAATGGCYTCATACCTGGGTCATCTTCTTCAGCAAAGGCTACGATGTGGATTCCCTCCATGTCATCCTCCTGGAAACAACACAACTGTTACTGATGGGCCAGGGAGGGAGGAGCAGTGGGATGCCCTCAAAAAGGACAGCTGCAAAGGGAGCTTTGGCTAAAGCCCCACTGAGACACCAGAAATGGGAGCCATGGCTCAGTCATGAGGGTATTMGGTGCTGAACAGGGTGGTTTGGGGTTTGGGTGGTGCTGCTGAAACTCTTCAGATAAAAATGAGTTGAGCACCATGATGCGAATAGAGAGGGAGCTTCTGATGGTGTSAGGCGAAAGCTCTTCTGCAGGAAAGGTCAAGGGCCCTCTGGAATGAGAGCAGAGGATCCCCTTTCATGCCTGAGGCCACCTACCCTCATAAATTTTCAGGTCCCAAGAGATGGTTTGCAGGGAAAAAATATCTGCCATCATGCTCAGCCCCAAATCATGCTCCTTTGGGGTCAGCTAAGGAGGTTTTCTCGCAGTATGAGAGGAAAGGTGGCTCATTTGGCCCCTTGGGGAGGTGAAGGGTCTCTGCTTTTGGTGAGGGTCTCCATGAGCAGTGAGGGAAATCGAATGGGGTCTCATTTCAGGGCTCCAATGAGTGGAGTTCAGAAATTACAGCCTGGTGGATTACTTTTCTCCATGAAACATGTGAGTAATGATACTGGCAAAGGCCAATGGATCTGTGGGCTGGTTCATCATCCTCCTGCTATGAATGTCATCTCTGAATTATCCCGTGGATCGGTTTCGCCTTCCTCACCCGCTGTCGGTCCCAGTTTCCATTTCAATTGGTTTCAATGCAAAAAAAAAAATTCCCATCTAAATGCTAATTTCTTTTCCCTTCTGAGCCCAGAGGTGACAAAGCCACCATCAAAAACTGAAAGGGGGAAAAAAAAAACCCCTGAAAGATTAAGTGGAAAACATTATCTTTAAAAACAATAGCGGATGCTGAGCCTTTGTGGACGTCTTCAGGGAATACATTTTCACYGGGACATTCTAGGCAGATTTACTTGGGATTTAGACCACTTACAGCAGGCAAAATTTACACTGTTGCTTTTTTGTCATATTTGCCAGCAGCACTGTCAGACAGCAACATAAAAAGTATATATCTATATGCCCTATATAATTATATGCTTCTACCTATATAATACAGTGCTATCCTGGCCTGCAAGGCAGCAAATGAACCTGGACTAAGTCCAGTGAAGGCACTGAGGAAGTTGTGAAGTTGCAGCAAGATCAGAATCCAGCCCCCTGTCTTCTGTAGGTAGGAGTCCACTGCTCCTAGCAGAGGCAAGATCTGCATTCCCAGGCTGCTGGTTGAGCAAGCAGCCCACCTGTGAATTCCCACTTTTCCTGAGGCTACTTTAGAATATGTTCAGTATGAAAGCAAAACCACTGCATGTGAAATTTTTGTCTCACTGAAGCTCCATTAAAAAACCTTGGAGGGGGTTTGGTGGATGTTGGAAGCTGTGTTCTGTACAGAACCTCTATTTCAAAACAGAATTAAAAGCTATCGTGCCTCAGTGACTCATAACTCCTGGTTCAGTTTTATTACTTCTTGCCTTGCTGTATTAAAGACTCCCAAGGTTTTTGCCACTCTGGAGTCCCACAGTGTTTYGTGTTACACAGCCAAGAAGAGTGACATCTGAATGATKTTAKAAATGCATTGAGCCTTTTGGARGAATGACTGCATCTTCYTTAGTGTCTGTAAAGCACCTGTTCWGCTTTGTTTTTCAGMATTCATCTGGCACTTGAGGGYCCCAGACTGGCTTTTAACACCATATGCATTCACAATGAGGGGATAATTTGTTGTACACAATTTTTCTTTCATTTTCATCCTTCCCTTCTTCCCCACCCCTGCAGACTCTGAGAGTCTTCTGTGCGTGATAAGGGCCAAAATGCTGGTTAGTTCTTCACAGTTGCTGATTTGCAGCTTTCTTGCACCGTGAGAAGTGCAATCAATGCCCAGTCTGCTTTGAAATCCATAAATTAACTGTGCTGCCTGCCTTCCCTTGCATTTTGAATTGTAGTTTTACAAGGATGTGTAGTGACAGGGCGAGAGAAAATGGCTTTACACTGAGAGAGGATAGATTTAGATTGGATATTAGGAAGGATATTATATTTACTGTGAGGGTAATGAGATCCTGGAACAGAGAAGATGAAGAGAAGTTGTGGATGCCCAGTCCCTGGAAATGTTCAGGGTCAGGTGGGATGGGGCTTTGAGCARCCTGGTCTGGTGGAAGRGGGGTGGGAAYTMGATGATCTTTAAGGTCCCTTTGAACMTAGAMCAGTCTGTGATTCTGTGATTTTCCATGAGACATCTGCATGATCCCTGCAGCTCACCCTGTGAGCAGGCCATGGAAATCACCCAGCACTGATGTCCCTTAGCTGGGATGGAGCATCCTTGGGCAGGATCCCTGCACAGACCTTGCACACTGCTTGACTTTCCCTCTTCCCTTGGTGGAGGGAGCCAGCCCAACCATCCAGCACTGCTGAGCAAAGTGTTTGAGCACATTGCTGGAACTCAGGCACTCAGCACCACAGCCAAGGCTTTCCCTTTTGTCCAGAAGAGAGAAAGCAGCCCCACAAGGAAGAAAAGTTAATWTTTTGCCCAGCCAGAGCTCTTGAGGAGCAGTTTCTTGTTAGAAGCTTGGAGGGGATACAATGGTTCCCACAGCACGTGCTTACCCACGTCTCAAACATGTCCTCTGGGCGCAGCTTCCTCAAGGTGGCCCTGAAAGGAAGACAGAAATGCTCTTTGAGATATATCCAGCACTGCCACAATGACACAGACTCAGAGAAAAATTCACCATGCCACCTTTGGATGGAATCAGCCGGAGTCAGCCACCACATTTTGAATGCAAACATGGGGGCACTGTAGGTCAGTTCATGCCTTTATTTATGATGATAAAACCCTGCCCCTTGCCCCACTGGAGTCGTTGCAGCCACCATTCCTCCTTGGCAAGATGAGATGCCTCTCTGTCCTGGGATGTGCTCATGAATTAGCCCCTCACAAGGCAGCCAGTCCTGCCTGTGCTGAGAGCACGGGGTGATCCATTCACTTTTGTTTTTCAGTCCCTGGGACATTCCTAACGTGCTCTGCCCCTCCTTTCTCCTGTTTCACCCCAGCACAATTTCAACACAGAAATCCTTCCCACCTCTGCTGAAGCAAAGAAGGCAGAATAAACTCTAAGAAGAAGATTTAGATCCTAACCACCACTGGAAAGAAAATGTAAACCCAAAGACTTGTCAAAGAAAAAATTTTTTTGAGAAGTAGTTCATAAAGGATAAAAGGTAAAAAGCAAATATTTTCAGACACATCTGTGTCAGGAAGCCTGGCAGGCTGAGAGTTGACTGGGGTGTTAGAGGGGCACCCAAGGAACACAAGGCATAGCACAAGTCATATTTTGCACATCTGCTTCTCCCTAGCTGACCTGCTCCAGGATGTGCTGCAAAGGGAAGTGTCAGTCTGGAAGGTTTTAGAGCAGATTGGTAGGAGTGGCAGTGTGTTGCCAGAACAAACCAGGTGGAATAAGTGAGATGTGTAACCTGTCACTTCAGTTTGCCTCGCCACCAGAACCATGGGAATGAGGGATTTTTTTTTTTAGAGGTCCCTAAAGGACCTGAGGAGCCACAGAACTGAGCTGCAGTTGGATCAGAGGAGGGGATTCTTGTGTGGATTGATAACATTGAAAGGCAGAGATGAATGATCAGTTTTCATGGCAGGGGGAATTAACCAGTTAAGATTCACAGCACATTCTTCAACATGATCTTATGCATAATATATTCTCACACAATCTGAAAAAGAGAGGAAATAGGAATATGGCAGCATTTTCTTATCATATCCAACTCTTTGGCAACTAGCAAAGGCCTGACAATGAGTTCATACAGAGGAWCTCCTGACACTTGAGTGTCTGCATGATACAGACATATAGGAAGAAAAACACTTGCAAAAAACTGACCCTGATTCTACAGGTGCAACTGTGGGTTCTAAATCAGCTGTAATGAATTATTCCCTCTCAGGAAAGTAGCCCAGGTGACACAAATTAAAAAAGCATTGGCAAGAAGAGTGTTGCAAACAGTTGGGAAATGGCCAAGGAGTAAAACAGACATTATGGCAGTGGACAGCTACACTGCAAACCTCCACAGAGAGTTTATGTGTGGTTCTGGTCATCCTGTCATGGAAATCACATGGACAACTGAAAAAGGCAYGTGGAAGCATGGCAGTGTGGAGTGAAGGTGTGGAATAACCTCTATTTGATGAAGGTTAAATAGGTAAGAATTTTTTGTCTTGTAAAAGAGGTGACTGAAGAGAGATTTAGCAGGTATTAAAAAAAAATAAATTGGGAATGGTAAATAAAAAGTAAATATCTTAGAACATGAGCAAAGTTCTAATAACATCAAGGTTGTGGTTTGATCCCTGCACAGGCTATTCGCTTACRTGTTGGACTTGATGATCCTTGTGGGTCCTTTCCAACTCAGAATATTCTGTGATTCTATCCCTACAGATTACCTAAAGTRCTATTTATTGCTCCTCTTAAGACAGGAGTAGGTGTTCAGAGAAATTATTATGKAGCAGGYRTAARCTAAAKAAAKAAGAAYRGTCTTTTGATGCAATGCATAATTSAGCTGCTGAACTCATTACAATTTGRWACTTTCAGCACCAAAGTAGAAATAAAGTAAAAACAATTATAGAAATTGAAGAAATAGCCACTAAACACAGGATCAGAGATACAATTTCTGAACCAGCAAGTCCTCTCATTGTTGATGGTCCAAAACTAGAGATTTTATCAGGTGAATGCMTATTATGTATTTAAGCTTGTCCTTGGTTATTACTCTGGATACTTTCCTGTGTTGGAGGGAGTGAGGAAAGTGGGGTTTGGATAAGTTAGAGAGAGCAGAATTCAGCCCTCATGTTGCTACACCACAATTGCAGAGTAGTGGGCATCCAACCCCAGTATTTTGCACATGAAAGAGGCATCAGCCCAGAGGACTGTGCCACAAAATTTGTGTTTGTGCAGCTGAGAGTGAAATGTGGGCTGAGACCTTGGAGTGGCAGTGGCCACCATGGCCAGATGGACACCCATCTGTGCAGCCTTGGATCAGTCACTCCATGGTGCTGAGCTCTGCCTTCCTGACCTTCTGTGGAGAGGATGAAGGTTCCCACCACAACCTGGAGCCTGTCCCTTGATTCCCTGCTGGGAAATGCAGCTGTAGGAGCAGCAGGTAGCCCGAGTCACCCTCCTGGGAGGTGTTTTCAAGGATGTGAAGACACAGCCCCTCCTGGGTAGCTGTGCCCTTACACTCAACCCTGTGTTTTCACACAGGAGCAGCCTCTCTGGTGACTTCCAGGCTTTTATGGCAGCTGAGTCCCTAAACAACTGGGCATTAAACCTGATGGCAGAAAGCACGAGCAGCCACAGCTCCTGCTGAGTTGATCAAACACCCAAGGTGCTCATCACCATCCCTACAGCCATAAGAGTTGTGCCTTCTCTGTGCCTACGGTCAGCAGGAGCCTCTTTGTCCCTTGTGGTTCCTTTGAGCTCAGAGCTGCCTCCAGACATATCTGACATCAGGACAGGGATACACCCATGAGTAAAGMTGGTTTTGGAAAGGAGGAGACTGGACAGGATTTGGATTTGGTTTGAGAGGCCTTGGAGAGGATAATTTTCTGTACAGACCTAAATTAAAAGTTTACATAATTAGGGCAAGGATTCCACTCTCCACTGCCTTCAAGTCTCACTGCTTTTAGACTGAGGACTAACCAGGGAGGAGGAAGAGCAGGAGGGGGGAAGCTGTGTTATCACAGCTCCCTTGGGGTGAGCTCTGATTGCTGTGCAGATATCACACTTCTGAAAGTAGGAAAACACCAGCACAATTCCAAACCTGGGTGAGCAAATCAGCAAAAGGTGGTCGTCATCCTAATTTTTTTTGAGGGTGATGCCCTAGAGAGCTGAGGTCATGATGACAGACACCTTTATCCCCTTCCCTTGTCCAGGAGCATCCTGTGTGCCACATACCTTCTGTGCTCTYTCACAAAATCCACCAGCTCCTCCTCTGAGTAAGGCTTGTCAGGGATGTGAACRGGCTCATCCATGAAGGGCTCATAGAAGTCCACCTCGTTCATCTTTAGGCCCAGCTTCTTGGCAACCTGTTGCAGTGCAGTCACAAGTGAGGGAGCCTGAYGTGCCTCCTTGCCTACCCTGGCAGAGCTGAGATCAAGGCTCCTGCTCTCTCTCTGTCTCAGTGAGGGGTGACCCACAAACAGAATGGATCTTTCTTTGTTTACAAACCCACTGATGCCCCCTACACTGCTGCTGTCAAACACTGGGATAGAGCAAAGCCAGACAGAAGGCCCTGCAGACCTAGAGGGGCTGGTTTCCAAACCCAAGGTCCTGCCTCCACCCTGCAGAAATGGCCTTTTATCTCACACTGGGGCCAAATTATCCATGCAGACCGACACCACAAAGTCCAGGAAGGCTGAAAATGAGAAGCTGAAACCAGACAATAAATCTGACAATAAGTCTGGGAACCTCCTGAGCTCTCAGGAAACAGGTGGTGGCATATGTGAGATCCCATGGAGGTTGGTGGATGCTTACCCCTTTGTCAAAGGTGGCAAAGAACTTGATGTASGGCTGGAATTGTTCTGCAGCTTCTTCAAATGCCTTGAAATCTGGAAGGAGAAAAGGGGAATGAAGAAGAACTTTCAGACAGCTGGCCACACTCTGATCAGCCCAGAAGTTATTGGGGAAGAACAAATATAAATTACTGCAAACTCCATCAGATGGCAGCTCAGTGTTTTTTCCACCCTTCCAGGATTTACAAAAAAAAAAGGATGATTTCATGTGGAATGATGATTTCATTCCACACCATTCAGAAAAGCTGCAGAGCCCAGCATGCCACCYTTAACTGGGGCTGAAATTAGCAGCCCTGTGAAGCAAATCCAGGGGTAGTTCAGCCTGGGAAACACACGGAGTTGCTCCAGCATTAATGATTGGTGCCATTCCTTAAACCAGCTGTGACCAGGCATGCTTCCCCCGCTGCAGGAGCACGGGGTACCAACCAGGTAAATTTTGGCTGTAACTCCTATCAGGTCCTCCTGAGTTCAGAGCTCAGGAAAGATGCTCTCAGCCTGGCAGGAGATTTTACAACAACATTTTTACAAACAACCTTTCTTTTAAGCAGCTATTACTGAACAGTTTTAGGGTCACAGCCCTGCCCCAGCTGTCCTGCAGCCAGTTTGAGAAAGCTGAGGGGAGAGTTGCATTCAGCAGCCCTGGTGAGATGTTCTTGTTCAGGTAGGAATACCTGTTTTCCTGCTAAAGGCAGGATGCCTGGATAGCAGGAGAGCACTCAGGGCTGGCACAAGAGACTGCAGGGGAACAGGGAACTTCTCAGGTGAGGATTTCTCTATTCTTGTGAAAGCTGGGTTTGCTCAGCATGGCCCCTGAGTTGCACTTTCCTCAGGGTATGGGACCAGCCTCTTCCCAGTTTTGGGGATCAGCAAGAAGGAGCAGGTCAGTGCCTCACCAGGCTGCCCCAAAGGGCCCTGCTCAGTTAGTATTTAATGTGTAYCCCCTTTTCCTTCACCTCCCCCCTTCCCTCCCTCCCTCCCTGATCCTTTGGGCTCCCTGCTCACCAAAAGGGGTGCTTTGCTCCTGCTACTTTTTCTCTCGGTGTAACTGTAACCTCAGCTGATTTTGGGGTAAACTGAGTTTGTGACCCTCTCCTCTTGCCAGCAGACACCTTGCAGAAGGGTCCCTGCTGTTGTAGGAATGGGCTCATGCATTACAGCAGCAGAAACTCACCTGCAAACCCTCACATCCTCTGCAATTTTCACTCTGTCACACCYTGCCACGTACCCCAACACCCTTCATGTTCATGCACAACAACCCCAGAAATACCAGGCAGGCTCTGAGCCCCACGAGGAACAGATTTATCTTACGTTCTGAGTCTTCTCCCTTGAAGTAGCCAATGAGTTTGATCTCGTCRTCGATCTGGTCGAAGGCCTGAAGCTCCAGTTTGCTGTTTATGACCTCCACGGGGTCTTCCAGCAACTGCCATGACAAATGCATGTGGTAACGCAGTGATTTGCAGCACCAACCTATGCCTGGCAGGGTGGGTCACAAGCAGCCTGAGCGGGGAGAAAGAGGTCACCCAAATTTCTCTGCTGTTGGAAAGYTACTCAGAGCTCTGTGCCTGAATGTGAGGAGCCCAGGGAAGCAGGTCACCTTGGAAAGGAGATGTTAATGGGATCACTGCAGAGGTGGAAGCATCAAGAGGGAGGCTGATAGGGGATTGGGTAACCCAAATGGATGCTGAGGGACATACTGGGGTGTGAGGTAAGGGACAGCAATTGAAGCTGGTTTTAGGGAGCCTGAGAAGTAGGATATCTTTTGYCTTTAGGCTCAAAGGTGAGCATTTTGTTCTTAGGCCTTGCATCTCCTCTCACTCAAGGCAGTGCAATTTGGGGAGCTCACTGAAGATACACTATGTTATACGTGTCTAGAAATGGGCAAATAGTTTGCAACAAAAGCCTTTTTAATTGTTCAATGAGAATCCTACTTCTTGGGTATTTTTTTTTGAAAATAGCTCTTCTTCATTTAAGACAAAAAAAAAAAAAAAAGCGTAGAAGATTTTGCAAATGATGAAGTGTTTGCACACACACTTGCTAACTGAGGTGGGTGACCAGCTCAGGGATTGTTGCTTACTGCCAAATACTCCTTAAACAGGAAAGAGGACAGGATGTCTCTAAGATGTAAGTGGGTAGTGGCATAGAAGGGTAAAAGCTTTTCTGGGAGCTCGTGGCCAGACACATWTTGGGGAAGTTGTCAAATTCCATCTCTACCAGTGGACAATAAACAGGGATAAAATTTCCAACAAAGATACACTTATTTCTTTTAGCAAACTGAATATTGCAAAGTCTTCTCAGAAAGGTTTTATCTAGTTGTGAGCTTATGCTTACATCCAAGAGGAATTCCACCAAGACATCTGCGGACAGTTCCCCRTCAAATTCAATCAACCGCTCATCCTTAAACACATAGAGACTTCCCTCTTCAAGCAAGCCTGAAAGAAGGGAGGAAACAATTTGTGGTTAACATGTCATTAAAAGCATGTTAAGTGCAGAGTGTCTTGCTTGTTATCCCAGCAATTCCTCCTGGGAAAATGCAATTGCCAGTTCTCTGTGTTGGTTCAATTAGAAACAACCCAAGCAAGCAATTCCCTGACTGATGTTTCATGATGTGGGGGACAGACTTCAGCCAGAACTGGTGCTAACTGCTTCCCAAATGTTGAACTTTTCATTCAGGTCACAGTTTGGTCTCAGTTGGACAAATTCTGCACCAGGAACTTGTTTTAGCTCGGCTGTCTATCTTGCAGTAAATACTGGGCTCTAACTGACAGCTCAGATTTTAACAACCTGTCACTATATGGAAAACGGATTTTRATTCGGGTTGTGTTCACTGTCCAGMGAAGGCTGAGCTATGTGAACGTCACCAGTGACCTGAAAGTGAGCTTCAAACTTTTTGAGGCTTAGCTGGCCTTGGCAAAAGGGTCAGAAACCAATGATAGAGATGCCACAGACCGCAGGGCGACAGATTTCAGTGCTGTATCACTGGACTGAGGGCTGAGTGCCACAGAACCTCGCTGGAGGCTCCAAAATCAACAGCACTGGCCTCCTGCAATGCAGGATGGCAGGGTGCCACTGGCCAAGGTGGTTGGTAGTTTGTTCCTTCTTGGAGAGGCARAAGCTCTTGTCTTTAGTTTAGCTCCCATGAGCTCTCACAGCCTCTAATTTAAGAAAGAAAATTACAGTCCAGTATGCTTAAACCGCAGGTTTAGTGGTACATTTGTGTGCTGTTGTATTAATGATGTGGCACAGTTTTCCCATATTACTTTGTGGGCTAAAATATGAAGGGATTGGCAGTCCCTGGAAGGCAGCTGTGTCCCGGGGTGGGCAGTGCACAGCCTTCCATCTTTAGAGAAGCTTCCCCTTTTGCTCTGGGGAACAAACCTGAATGATTGGCACCAGGCTGCCAAACTACTGCAAGGCTTTGGCTGCCCCATTTGTTGTCAGGGGTCACTCTGTCATGAGGCTGGTGACATTTGTGGGACTGTGTGGTTTCCCTGTATGTTCTGGTTCTGCACTGCTGTGTTGGTCCTGTCTCTGTGTAGGAAGAGCRTGAATTTACTCCATGGCACCAATGGAAAGTTCACAACAGAAAGTTGTGAACTTGCACCCTGACATCATGACAGCATGAATTGCCTTTCTTTTTCGTTGGGTTTGGTTTGGTTTATCAGACACATTTTTTTTTCTGGAAGGGTCTTGGCTCATCTCTCATCCTCACCTCCATCCCTCCACTCGATACTGCCAGTTTTGGGGTGGGCAGATGGTCAGTGTTTGAGTGCCACCATCATCCTCCCCACCTTGGTAATGAGGATTTGTCCTCTGTGGGGTTGCCTGTTGGACATCACTCCCACAGTCTCTCCAAGCTATTCCAGAGATATCACATCTGGGAACTYACCTAATTTTTTGGCAAGCTTGGCATCCTTCTTGGAGTCCACCATCCCAAAGCCAATGCTCCTGGGTTCCAGGACCTGAGCTGCCAGCTGTGGGAGGAAGCAGAGCCCAGCATTAGCAGCATTAACACCACRGGGTAKCTAAAGGGCATCGTGCCCTGCTAGWRTGACATGACACACAAGTGACCCATATTCTGCTTTTGAGCAGCACCRATGGCTGGGATGTGTCACATGCTGCCTCTCTGCTGAGATAACCCAGAGGTCACAAGGGTTGTGTTTCTTCCCATTGTGTGGCAGCAGGAGTTTGCTGGCAGTGCCAGGGGCTGTTCATTGCCCTCAGGAGAGGGCTCCTGACTCCACTGGGGATGCCAGAACAGGGGGATGGCTGGAACAAAGTCCTGTGCCACCAACACGAAGAAAAACCCTCTTTCTCTGCAGCACCTGGGTGGCCTCCTGCAGGACAGTGTGACATGTGGGCACCAAGGACATTTTGACTCTCAAGTGCATGGTGCCAGGCAGCAGTGGGTGCAGGATGCTGCAGCAACATGCTTTCTTCATGCATGTGATGGGGTGGCCAAAGCAAGGTCCTTTTCCTATAAAATGCTTCAAGWCATGGCTCCTTTCCAGGCTTCAGTAACCCTGGTCCTCTGTTTTTGYTAAAGAAATGCATCTAGGCCCAGCCATGCTCATGTTCACCTTCTTGCAGCTTTGCAAAACCACTGCATCCTGTTCCCACCGTTTTTGACGAAGGGGCCTCTTGGAGATATCGAGTTCCTGCCTGTTTTGTGAAAATAGATATGTGAGGAAAGGAGAGACGCTCTGCAAGGGCCCTCTGGTGGGACCCTGTGAATTCCAAATTGGCTCCTAGAGATGAAGTGACCCTGGTAAATGGATCCACTTATGCACTGGGTGACTGACAGCCCCACCACAAGTATTTTAGAGACCCTACAAGGCAGTAATGATGCTCTGAGAAGCACCAAGCAGCTGTAAGAGCCTCCTCCTCCTCCTCCCTCTCCCTTCCTGCTCCACAAATGCCTCTGATGCTGACAGTCTTCTTGCTGTTCCTCCTCCCAGCCCTGCCGGATGGTGGGAGATGATGGAGATGAGGGGTCAGGAGCCTCTGGGGCAGGAATGYCCCTATTAGGGCACAGCTGTCAGTGCTTGGAGGGGGCAGAAGGAAAGCCACGGCCCGAGATGGTGGGATGATTTATGAGGAGGCTCCCCCGCCCCCCTGGCTCGTTTTGGCTCACTCCCCCAGACTCCAAGCCAGTTTGAATGTCACCCAGCAGTGCTGCCACCGTGGCCACGTGGCCCYTTGGCTCCCCTGCTATAAATATATTTCTGCCTGTGCCAGGAGGCTGCGAGAGTGAGCGGTGATTGCAGGCGTCGGGCAGTGAAAGTGGTGGGGCGGCCACCTCGCCTGTGCAGCGTGGTGTCACAGGGCCAGCTCCCTGTCCCTGAAATCCTGGGAGATGGTGGCAGCTATCCTGGTGATCAGGGCTCATGGATCTTGCTCTTGCTTGAGCAAAGGGCAGAGATGGCAAACGCAGGTTTTTTTCTCCCTTCTACAAAATACACATCCTCAGTCCTGTCCCAATGCTCTCCAGGAGGACACAAACTCCACCAACCAGCACAGACTGTGACTACTTTGTGACCAGAGGATAGACCAAGGCAAGAAGATTTGATCAGTCACGTTCAGTCCAGTCCATACTTGATTCAATTACTTACAGTKATATCAGCTRCCTGCCAGACAAAGTCAGRGGAGTTTAARCCCAGCAGTTCTTGGAAGGTGGTTWGGGTTTCTTGTGGGTGTTTGAAGGTCAGAAATGTGCAGAAAAGCAGCAACACCTGCTACAAGTGGTTGGGTGTGAGCAGGGATGTTTGCAGGAGAGGAGGCATGGATCAGGAGTCGAGCATGTCAGCGTGCAGCACACACAGAGCAGCTCTTCAGAGAGGTGTGGGTGCAGCCGTGTAGCTGTGAGAATTGAAGATTGCTGRAGAAGAGTAAATGTGTCAAGAAAACGTGGGTGATGTGATGAAAGCCTCTTCGTGCAAGACTGTGGGAGYGCTCAGCAGTGCTGGAGGTGTGCCTGTTGGTGTTTCATGGCCTGTCTAGCCAGACTGTCTCCTGCAGGTGTGTTTRTGGTGGGTAGGAAAGTTTGGAGGGTTTCCTCTGGAGAGGCTCATCCCCAGAGATGTGCAACAGTTTGGGCATATAGGAGAGCACCCATGTGTGCTATGTGAGCGTTCCTGAGGGCACAGAGCTGGGAGCTGCCTCCTCTGCTGGGACCTTCATGCCAATGAGACAACGAGGAGAGCAGCACAGCTTGCACTCACCCCCAGAGCAGGGTCTCACCACAGGCAGCTCTTTGTGCAACATGAGACTCTCAGGAGCCCTTTCCACTGGGGCAGAGACTGGAGGCAGGAGATTTGGCAGGATGTTCATGGTGGCTTTTATGAGTGTAAGCTATGCAGGGGCTGAGTGTTGCTCCTGACCTTACTTTCCCTGATTTCCACTGTAGCAGGTGAGTCTGACCCATGCACGGGTGATGATATACTCCCACACCTATATCTGAAGCCCAAAAGGCAGCAAAATACAGAGTATGCCAGGGGCACAGCARTTTGGCTAATTGCCCCCTACTCATTACAGTATCAAGCATTTATAGATCCCCTTACAGTATTTTCTGATTCCATAATGCYAGTGGGATTTGAATGCAGATAATGTTTCTAATCTTGACAATCCTCTTGGCTCGGGACCTTGGGACAGAGGCATCTGTAATCTAAGAGTACAGCCCCTCCTCCTCCTCCTGCCTTTAATTTCATATTGCTCCAAGTCGTGGCCAGCCAGAGCCCTTGCCTTTGTGTCAGMCTCTATCTCCAGAGCATGTAATTTAGCTTCAACAGCTGCATGGGGGCATGGAGGGTRGAAACTACCCTGGAAGAACTGGACCTAACTGATCACACAGTCCCTGAGGTGGAGCAGGAGATTTGGCCAGGCAGAGGGGGCTGAGAGCATGAGCAAAAAGCCAAGAATYTTGTAAGCTCACGTCCCACACACATTTTTGCAGCCTCATTCTCATRTGCATGAAGCCTTTGCAATGCAGACTTTCACCCATAAGATCCCAACTGTGCCCTGTGCGATGCTGGGAAAAATGAGTTTGGCAGCAATCTTTCTTCCTCCCATATCCCTCAGGTAATAACCATATTTAAATTTGGTATGAGGGAGTGAATGGCCCTCTGGGATGTGTGAGAGGTCCAGCCCAAAGTGAAGCTTGAGTACACAAGAACCCTGTCAGCTTGGATGGTGTCAGCAGCCACTCTGAATAAYGGGTATGGAAAGGCACAGCTCCCTGCCCAACATCTCAGTTCACACTCACCACACCTGCCTGAGCCTGGGGGTGATGCTGGGAAGATKTGGGAGATTTAGGAAGTCCCATATAGTCATCCTGAATTCCTAGGTTAYACAGCAGCAGAAATGTCACTCTCTGCCTCACCGTGCTCCTATTCCAGCTGCAGACTGCACTGATTGTGCCAAACCTTGCATTTTGGTTCAGTTTTACTGCTGAAGGGCACACAACACTCCCTAGAGACGGTTAAAATTGGGGGTGGAGGGGTGACTGTCTCAGCATGGTCAGTTCTCATTGTGAGGTGACATTATGGCATTATGGCCTGGATTTTCTTCCCACCCCTCTGCCCAGAGCACCTGCCCAGAGCTCCCACAGACAGAAAGGCTCATCTTCCCCAGCTGCTCAGGCTGCAAGGAAGGGGGCTGGGGACATTTGGGTATCTCTGAAAGCCATTAGGAATAAACTCTTAACCAGGGGGAGCTTTCTGTTTTGCTGTTTAGCAGTGGAGGAAGAACAAAACTCCAGCAATGCAGGGAGAAGAGCAGCAGGAGATTACAAGGAAACTTCCCTCATGCAATCTACGCTTCTCTGCTGCTTGTCTCTACTCTCTTTAATGCTGCTGTTGATGCTGATGGYCAGAACCTGGTTGATGAAATGATGCTGATTTTATATCCCAAAATGTTAGGTTTTTATTTTCAGAAACAGCAGGAAGAGATTGCAAGTGTTTAGTGCATTCCCCCAAAAGTTTTGAATCATTATGCAGGACTCCCACCTGCACGCTATAGTTGGATTCTTTGATATTTGAGACACTGGGCAGTTTCAGAGTGTTATTTCTCCTTCCTAATGCTGTCCCCACTAACAACTCCTTGCATACCACACTAATAATGTCCTAGGTTTTTCCATAATTCAGGCTGTCCTAAAGCACTGTGAGGATCAAAGAGCAGGGCTAGAATCCTGATGAACAGCTGCCACTAGAAAAGTCACCCTACTGGCAGTGGGGACTGAAGGAGAACGTGTTGGTCTCACCTTACCATGCTTTTCCACCACCTGAGCTGCTTGGACAGGCTGAACCTCCCCTCCTCGAGATCCTTGGACTCAAAGGCAAGTCCCCAAATATGGAACACCCAAAGGTCACTCCCTCAGAGCTGTTTTTCACAGGTAATGCTTCAAAAATGCTGCCCTGGAGCTTTAGTCGTTGTGCAGCAGCTCGGCGGGGTCAGACATACAGCAGCGTGCTCTTTGGCTGCCTCCCTAAAGGTTTCACATAGTTGGGGCTGTATTTTTATCTGCTCCTGGCATCCCTAATTTTAGTGAGCTGCAAGCCAAAGCACAGCCTCCCCAGCCATGAGCTAAGTGAGGCTGGTGACCGTGCCACCGAGCACCCATGGGTGCAGGGCCACCTGCCACTGCTCCCAGCCAGTCCTGCTGGCACTACAGCACGGATGTTTTGACAATTCAGCTGTGCAGCTTGCACCTCAAGGGCAGACAGGGTGGTGTGTGTGTGTGCTGCCCCAGCTTGTGGGGTGTGGGACTGGACAAGGGCCACCCCGATAAGCCACCCTTTCCAAAACAGAGACAGTTCAGTTTGGGGGCTGTCCCTGACAAAAGCGAGGCTGTTGCTGCCTGGTTTTTCKTCCTGGCCTCAGCAAAGCTGCTTTGAAACTGAAGGCTGGATGTTGCTGTGARGACCAGGCAGGGCAGAAAGCTTGGTGCTTTCAGTGGGTGCTGGAGGATGCTTGGTATTCAGCCCCTTCACCTACACATGCCCATGGCATTCCTACCCCTCAGGATCTCAGGAACAATCCACATTTCTCCAGTTGCTGACCAAGTGGGTGTAAGCCAGCACCTCTGAAAACCCAGAAAGTCCAGGATGCTGCAGACGAGAGCTGGGAGCYCCCATTCTGCATCCCCAGGAAGGATCAGCAAGGCAGGGCCCTGGGGGAACAGASTGGTCCTTGAGACAAGGAAGACTTTTTCCTCAGGGAGGGAGCAGAGAGAAATAAGAACCGAGGAAAGCTTTAAATACACCCAGCCCTCCTTGCACTGGAGGTGTCAGAGGTCTGCTAGCTGACGGCAGTGTCTCCTGCCAGGGCCCGACAGGGTTCCCAGAAAAAGAACATATCATGTACAGCAGCTGGCCTTCACCGGAGCTGTGTCAGAGAGCAGAGAGCACGCAGGAATGAGCACCATCAGCACTGCTCAGGAGGGAGCTCTGACCCTCCGGGGAGGAGCAACTGCCTGGGAATTGAGTTCTTGCTGGCTGCTTGCTTCT